>NC_060182.1:15871883-15911883 GCF_021184085.1 Oncorhynchus gorbuscha
ACGCACGCACGCACGCACTAACGCACGCACGCACGCACGCACGCACGCACGCACACACACACACACACACACACACACACACACACACACACACACACACACACACACACACACACACACACACACACACACACACATATACACACGCACATGCACACACACATACACATACACACACACATACACACACACATACACACACATACACACACACACACACACATACACACACACATACACACACACACACACACACACACACACACACACACACACACACACACACATACACACACATACACACACATACACACACACACACACACACACACACACACACACACACACACATACACACACACTCCAACAACCAGAAGAACCACAGTGTGCCACTGACCTTTCTCTCTCCTCTCTGTGTATTTACACATTCAGTTAATAAGATGCGGTCTATTGTCTGCCTTTGTTATTTCTAATATACCATTCCTATAAAATAGCTATAACACATTTATAACCCATTTACAATGGGTACTCAAATTATATTAGTGTCAAATGCAGGTCATTTAAAAAAAGATCAAATATATTATCCTATGAATATATACATGTTAACTTTTCAAGAACTTTAAACATTTTCTAATGTAATTGATCATATTTCACCAGATAAATTATGTTGAAACAGGGAGAGAGACCCTCTTTTCATCCTCTTATTTCCATCGTTCTCTTCCCCAAACTGAGCTGAACGGTTCCCATAGTCATGGGTTACATGAGGCCTATTAACCTGTATGTAGCTCTGATCCCTGCTGGCACACTGAGGTACAGGACAGGACAGGAAGTTAGGGCTGTGGTTTCCTGTTCCTGTTCCTGTGCTGTGCCCCCCCCCACCACCCCCTATTATCCTCTACAGAGGTGGAGGTTGGGGTCAGATGCTCCATTACATTTCAGAGCAGATCTGGAAATACACAAAGTAAGTCATTAGTTTTATATTGATTTAAAATTAATTCCTCTTTATTACTGTAATGTAATAATGGTTAACTGTACACATCATTCACTTGCTTATGGTTATTTCTAGTTTTCTTAATGTTGCCCCAAGACATGCCGACAGCCTTCAACTCACTTTTTAAGGTGCACATCATTCACTGCACTTGGAATGGGGAGAAAGGATCATGAAATGCCTCCAACCAAAAAGTTAGGGGCCCGATTCAATCAGATTCCCATTAGCCGACATCTGCATAGCTGTTGTTTTGAAAGTGTCAGAGGTGGAACTGCGTTAGAGTTATCAAATCTTCAAGCAGCTCCCGGCATTATACCTGAAGTGACATTGCTATTGGCTGCACGGAGTCACATTAAGAGAAATATCATGCAGCCTTGTTTACAAGTTCAAACACTGGAATATGAGATGTAATCTACACCTCCATTAAGGTGACAGAAATCCTCTTTATCTGGTTTAAGGATTTTCAATTTGAGCGTCATTATTTGTATATAGACTACACTTTCTCCTTCTGAACTTCTAACGTAAGTGGGATGGGTGTGGCTTCGTGATGATTTGACAGCTCTACATCAGTTACACCTCCAACGCCACCAAAACAGCAGCTATGCGTGTGTCAGCTATCACCGGTTAACGCTTGATCACATTGAATATAGCCCTTAATCTTGCAAATGAACGTTGACAATTTAAAAATGAATTTACATTACTGATATCAATTAGCGTTTTCCCATTAAACTGTGGGATGGAAAGTGGTGTGCATTAATTACTTGACAACTATACTACTAAGCTGAGCTAATCACAGGAAACAGAGACTGTGATCATTTGGTTCATAAAATATGTTTCTGTATCAATCATGTTCCATTGATGCCTCATGCAGTCTCCCCCCACAATGATTTTTCACCTGAATTGTAAAAAAAAATTTGGACGTGATTTCACATGGGACATTTAACATGAAATCATGTTATTCTACACATCTGAAATAACGTGGATCTCTGTAATGGCGAAAGTCTTTTAATAACAGTTGTCATGAAGGTATTTTTGTTGCTTTGAACTGTAAAACAAAAGCAACCTGAACCAAATGAACAAGGAGCAGGAAATCCAATCGCTGTCCAGGGAGCAGTCAGTCGGACAGAGCCACTGTGAGACTGAGGCATAGCTTGGCTGTTTCTGATTACACTACTCAAAATCATTTTGTGATTTCAAGTGGCCAAGCAAGAAAATATACTACTAAACACAATGTAGGTATGATTAAATTGAGTGCACAATCATTGGGAGCAGCTGTGACGAGGCAGGGTAGAGTTAGAGAGACAAAGGCAGGCGTATCAAACAAACAGGAAGGGACGTCTTGAGTTCCAGGCCATTTAGCTCAAGGACAATAACCCCCATCTTGTTTAACTCACCCAGCAGGGACTATTAGCCACACTTTCATTTTCTCTGCCTTTAATTGACCAGGTGGGGTGGAGGGGGGGGAGGCAATCCCTCCCCCCCTTCTGGACTTGGCATTGGGAAATTAGTTTAAGATCGGGGGGGGGGGGGGGGGGTTGAAGCTGGAGGTGCTAGAAATATAAACATAGGTTGGTGGGATTTTTATTTCACATTACTGGACCTTAAATTAGTCCTGCAACAAGAGGGGTACTGGCAAGAGGGACTGTTAGGATACATTGACAAACCTTTTAACTACCTTGACTTCATGAGGTCCAATAGTACTTCTGTCATTGATCCCATATTTACTGGATTATATTGAAGCGGTTTGGTTCTAACACGTCAGTAGAGTTCTATAACACATGGGTACAATCAATCAGTGTTGTGTGGAGATAGTTGTGGACCAATCAGTTTGTGTGGAGATAGCTGTGGACCTCGGCTGTACATGTACTCAGCAGCAGATTAAACAGGGCTCCCCTAAGCAGCTGTGATGTGTAATAACAACACACATTAAACCCTGAGCAAAATAATTGTCTCACTATTAGTGCTGTATTGCTGCTTTACACACTACTGAACAGCTGCTGGGAGAAAAAGAGAGGGAGGGAGAGAGGGATTGAGAGGGAGAGAGAGAGGGTGGAAGAAAGACAGAGAGACAGAGGGAGAGGGAGAGCGAGAAGGCATAAGAGATAGACAGAGAGACAGACAGAGAGGGAGAGCGAGAAGGCATAAGAGATAGACAGAGAGACAGACAGAGAGGGAGAGCGAGAAGGCATAAGAGATAGACAGAGAGACAGACAGAGAGACAGAGGGAGAGGGAGAGCGAGAAGGCATAAGAGATAGACAGAGAGACAGACAGAGAGGGAGAGCGAGAAGGCATAAGAGATAGACAGAGAGACAGACAGAGAGGGAGAGCGAGAAGGCATAAGAGATAGACAGAGAGACAGAGGGAGAGGGAGAGCGAGAAGGCATAAGAGATAGACAGAGAGACAGACAGAGAGGGAGAGCGAGAAGGCATAAGAGATAGACAGAGAGACAGAGGGAGAGGGAGAGCGAGAAGGCATAAGAGATAGACAGAGAGACAGACAGAGAGGGAGAGCGAGAAGGCATAAGAGATAGACAGAGAGACAGAGGGAGAGGGAGAGCGAGAAGGCATAAGAGATAGACAGAGAGACAGACAGAGAGGGAGAGCGAGAAGGCATAAGAGATAGACAGAGAGACAGACAGAGAGGGAGAGCGAGAAGGTATAAGAGATAGACAGAGAGACAGAGGGAGAGGGAGAGCGAGAAGGCATAAGAGATAGACAGAGAGACAGACAGAGAGGGAGAGCGAGAAGGCATAAGAGATAGACAGAGAGACAGAGGGAGAGGGAAAGCGAGAAGGCATAAGAGATAGACAGAGAGACAGACAGAGAGGGAGAGCGAGAAGGCATAAGAGATAGACAGAGAGACAGAGAGCGATAGGGAGGGAAGGAGAAAGAGGGAGAGAGATCAAATGTGTGGTTAATATTGGCAAACAACACACATTTCTTTCCATAGGGCCGTAGGGTGAGACAGGGATGCAGCTTGATCCCCACCCTCTTCAACATACACAGTATATCAATGAATTGGCAAGGGCACTAAAGCAGTCTGCAGCATCCGTCCTTACCCGACATGAATCTGAAGTCAAATGTCTACTATTTGCTGATGATCTGGTACTTCTGTCCCCAACAAAGGAGGGCCTACAGCAGCACCTAGATCTTCTGCACAGATTATGTTATACCTGCGTCCTGACAGTAAATCTGAGTAAAACAAAAAAGATGCAGGCAGTGAAGAGGCTAGCCCAGCTATTGGGCCCCAGTCAGGCAGTGAAGAGGCTAGCCCAGCTATTGGGCCCCAGTCAGGCAGTGAAGAGGCTAGCCCAGCTATTGGGCCCCAGTCAGGCAGTGAAGAGGCTAGCCCAGCTATTGGGCCCCAGTCCGGCAGTGAAGAGGCTAGCCCAGCTATACATTTACATTTACATTTAAGTCATTTAGCAGACGCTCTTATCCAGAGCGACTTACAAATTGGTGCATTCACCTTATGACATCCAGTAGAACAGTCACTTTACAATAGTGCATCTAAATCTTAAAGGGGGGGGGTGAGAAGGATTACTTATCCTATCCTAGGTATTCCTTAAAGAGGTGGGGTTTCAGGTGTCTCCGGAAGGTGGTGATTGACTCCGCTGTCCTGGCGTCGTGAGGGAGTTTGTTCCACCATTGGGGGGCCAGAGCAGCGAACAGTTTTGACTGGGCTGAGCGGGAACTGTACTTCCTCAGTGGTAGGGAGGCGAGCAGGCCAGAGGTGGATGAACGCAGTGCCCTTGTTTGGGTGTAGGGCCTGATCAGAGCCTGGAGGTACTGAGGTGCCGTTCCCCTCACAGCTCCGTAGGCAAGCACCATGGTCTTGTAGCGGATGCGAGCTTCAACTGGAAGCCAGTGGAGAGAGCGGAGGAGCGGGGTGACGTGAGAGAACTTGGGAAGGTTGAACACCAGACGGGCTGCGGCGTTCTGGATGAGTTGTAGGGGTTTAATGGCACAGGCAGGGAGCCCAGCCAACAGCGAGTTGCAGTAATCCAGACGGGAGATGACAAGTGCCTGGATTAGGACCTGCGCCGCTTCCTGTGTGAGGCAGGGTCGTACTCTGCGGATGTTGTAGAGCATGAACCTACAGGAACGGGCCACCGCCTTGATGTTAGTTGAGAACGACAGGGTGTTGTCCAGGATCACGCCAAGGTTCTTAGCGCTCTGGGAGGAGGACACAATAGAGTTGTCAACCGTGATGGGCCCCAGTCATGCAGTGCAGAAGCAAGCCCAGCTATAGGGCCCCAGTCCGGCAGTGAAGAAACTAGCCCAGCTATAGGGCCCCAGTCCGGCAGTGAAGAAACTAGCCCAGCTATAGGGCCCCAGTCATGCAGTGCAGAAGCAAGCCCAGCTATAGGGCCCCAGTCCGGCAGTGAAGAAACTAGCCCAGCTATAGGGCCCCAGTCATGCAGTGCAGAAGCAAGCCCAGCTATCGGGCCCCAGTCCGGCAGTGAAGAGGCTAGCCCAGCTATAGGGCCCCAGTCTGGCAGTGAAGAAACTAGCCCAGCTATCGGGCCCCAGTCCGGCAGTTTATTTTATTTATTTTTATTTTATTTCACCTTTATTTAACCAGGTAGGCTAGTTGAGAACAAGTTCTCATTTGCAACTGCGACCTGGCCAAAATAAAGCATAGCAGTGTGAACAGACAACACAGAGTTACACATGGAGTAAACAATTAACAAGTCAATAACACAGTAGAAAAAAAATGGGCAGTCTATATACAATGTGTGCAAAAGGCATGAGGAGGTAGGCGAATAATACAATTTTGCAGATTAATACTGGAGTGATAAATGATCAGATGGTCATGTACAGGTAGAGATATTGGAGTGCAAAAGAGCAGAAAAGTAAATAAACAAAAAACAGTATAAAACAGTATGGGGATGAGGTAGGTGAAAATGGGTGGGCTATTTACCAATAGACTATGTACAGCTGCAGCGATCGGTTAGCTGCTCGGATAGCTGATGTTTGAAGTTGGTGAGCGAGATAAAAGTCTCCAACTTCAGCGATTTTTGCAGTTCGTTCCAGTCACAGGCAGCAGAGTACTGGAACAAAAGGCGGCCACATGAGGTGTTGGCTTTAGGGATGATCAGTGAGATACACCTGCTGGAGCGCGTGCTACGGATGGGTGTTGCCATCGTGACCAGTGAACTGAGATAAGGCGGAGCTTTACCTAGCATGGACTTGTAGATTACCTGGAGCCAGTGGGTCTGGCGACGAATATGTAGTGAGGGCCAGCCGACTAGAGCATACAAGTCGCAGTGGTGGGTGGTATAAGGTGCTTTAGTGACAAAACGGATGGCACTGTGATAGACTGCATCCAGTTTGCTGAGTAGAGTGTTGGAAAGGCTAGCCCAGCTATAGGGCCCCAGTCAGGCAGGGCAGAAGCTGGCCCAACTAACGGGATCAATCAGGCAGTGAAGAGGCTAGCCCAGCTAACGGGCCCCAGTCAGGCAATGAAGAGGCTAGCCCTGCTATAGGGCCCCAGTCAGGCAGTGAAGAGGCTAGCCCAGTTAACGGGCCCCATTCAGGCAATGAAGAGGCTAGCCCAGCTATCGGGCCCCAGTCAGGCAGTGAAGAGGCTAGCCGGGTTAACGGGCCCCAGTCATGCAATGAAGAGGCTAGCCCAGCTATAGGGCCTCAGTCAGGCAATGAAGAGGCTAGCCCAGCTATAGGGCCCCAGTCAGGCAATGAAGAGGCTAGCCCAGCTATAGGGCCCCAGTCAGGCAATGAAGAGGCTAGCCCAGCTATAGGGCCCCAGTATAATTTAGCCCTAGTAATGATTTAGCTAAATGAACAGGGACTGTTCCAATTAATAGTATTGAGTGTTATTTATCACAGCTGTCTGGGAGCAGCCTTTCGGCTTCATTACCACCTGATTTGTCTGCCTCTCTCCCTCCTTCTTTTCCGACTGCTCTTAAAGACACAGCATCCCTCAATGTGTAGTGTGTGTCTGTGTGTGTGTGTACGTGTCTACTTGTGCACGTGTGCATGTGTGCGTAACGGGTGCAGGAAAGCATGCCCTGTCCTTCACCCAGTGTTGTCTGTTCCTGAGTGGATTGAGAGTTGGGCAGGGTGAGAGGGGGTAGGTTTGATGTGGGATGAGATGGGTTGAGGAAGGGTGAGGGAGACGGGAGAGGACATCAGAGATGGGATGTTGTAGTGCCCCGTATCGGAGCACAGGGATTCCCCCAGCCTGCTCTGACAATAGGACAGGAAGGAAGGAGCTGAAAGGCCGTAGGCCAGGAACAGGTCCTTATGAGAGACCTGGGATAGGGAGAGGACACACCATAGAGGCAAAGGGAGGGGGGGGGAGGGCTTAACTATCACACACACACACACATACACACGTACACACACACAGACACAAACACACGCACAAACACACGCACACACACGTACAAACACACACAGACAGACACACACGCACAAACACACACACACATACATGCACACAGCCACATACACACATATACACACACACACTTACACACGCACACAACCACATACACACATCCACCCTCCACCCTGTGTACGTGCACTCTTGAATCTTCCTGAGTCTGTATTTGTGGGGCCAGAAGGAGAGGAGAGGAGGGGAAGGAGAGCAACAGGTTGCAGGGAGAGTGGGCTGTGCATAGTAGCAAGAAATAAGAAGCACATTGTTGTAAGTGCTAGAATCTCAGTAGTCAGCTCCTAGTTCACCTTCGACCTCCTTTTCAAGGTCACAACAATGACCTTGGCCTTAGTTTCACAGTGTTTCTGTTCAGTCAGTGTATTACATACCCAGGCTGGATACACAGATCAAGTTATGTCATAATATAGCAGAGAGAAACTGAGAGAAAAGTAGGAAGAGAGAGAGGAAGTCTCATAATCTATATCGTCTTGCCCCTGACCTCATGTCACATGACCAGGGAGACTAAATCACATCCATGATCTGACCCCTCACCTCTGACCCTGAGACCTAACTGGTAGCAGCAGCGGAGGTGGAGCAGACTGTGTGTACAAGTGTGTGACTGTAGGTGTGTGTGAGAGAGAGAGAGACCCATAAAGGATGGAGGGGCAGCGAGGGCCTCCCTGCAGCTGGATCCTGTGTGTGGGGGGGGGTGTGTGTCTCTCTGTCTGTGTGTGTGTGTCTGTGTCTGTGTGCATGTGCACATGTGAATGAGGTGAAATAAAATGTTTTTGCTTAACAATCACAAGCACAAACATGCACACAAACACACACCGACCACAGAAAGGTGGCTTTGGCCAAGAGGACAATCCATAAACTAAAGAAAGAGAGAGTGAGGAAGGGAGAGACAGGGAGGGAGAGAAAAGGAGAGAGAGAGAGAGATGGAGAGAGGGAGAGAGAGAGAGAGACAGAGAGAGAGAGAGAGAGAGAGAGAGAGAGAGAGGGGGGAGAGAGAGAGGGGGAAAGAGAGAGAGAGAGGGGGAGAGAGAGGAAGAGAGAGAGAGAGAGAGAGATAGCTAGATAGAGAGAGAGAGAGAGAGAGAGAGAGAGAGAGAGAGAGAGAGAGAGAGAGAGAGAGAGAGGGGAAAGAGAGAGAGACAGAGAGAGAGAGAGAGGGGGGGAGGGAGAGAGAGGGGGAGAGAGAGGGGGAAATAGAGAGAGAGAGGGGGAAAAGAGAGAGAGAGAGGGGGAGAGAGAGGAAGAGAGAGAGAGAGAGAGAGAGAGAGAGAGAGAGAGAGAGAGAGAGAGAGAGAGAGAGAGAGAGAGAGAGAGAGAGAGAGAGGGAGGGAGAGAGAGAGAGAGAGGGAGAGAGAGAGACAGAGAGAGAGAGTGAGAGAGAGAGAGAGAGAGAGAGGGAGGGAGAGAGAGAGAGAGAGGGAGAGAGGGAGAGAGAGATACAGAGATAGAGACAGAGAGAGAGAGAGAGAGAGAGAGAGAGAGAGAGAGAGAGAGAGAGAGAGAGAGAGAGAGACAGAGACAGAGACAGACAGAGACAGAGAGAGAGAGAGAGAGAGAGAGAGAGAGAGAGAGAGACTACTTTATCACTGACCTCAACCCAGAATCTCTCAGAGCGTTCAGACACCCCTATCAGACCACAGCAAAATCACAGTCTACTTAAACAGAGCAATACTCAATCATGAGGCATCAAAGCCAAAGGAACCGAGTAACATTAAGAAATGCTATAGATGGAAGGAATGCAGTTTGGAAACCTACCAAAAAACAATTAGGCAACAACAAATTCAATCCCTTTTGGACAATTTCCTGGGTAAAACGTTCCACTGTAATAGTGAAGGTGTAAACCTGGCAGTAGAAAATCTTAACAGTATATTTGACCTATCAGCTTCCCTATCAAATCTAAAAATCTCAAATAGAAAACCGAAGAAAATTAACAATAATAACAAATGGTTTGATGAAGAATGCAAAAATCTAAGAAAGAAATTGAGAAACCTGTCCAACCAAAAACATAGAGACCCGGAAAACCTGAGTCTACGCCTTCACTATGGTGAATCACTAAAACAATACAGAAATACACTACGGAAAAAGAAGGAACAGCTTGTCAGAAATCAGCTCAATGCAATTGAAGAATCCATAGACTCTAACCACTTCTGGGAAAATTGGAAAACACTAAACAAACAACAACACGAAGAATTATCTATCCAAAATGGAGATGTATGGGTAAACCACTTCTCCAATCTTTTTGGTTCTATAACAAAGAACAAAGAGCAAAAACATATACATGATCAAATACAGATCTTAGAATCAACTATTAAAGACTACCAGAACCCACTGGATTCTCCAATTACATTGAATGAGTTACAGGACAAAATAAAATCCCTTCAACCCAAAAAGGCCTGTGGTGTCGATGGTATCCTCAATGAAATGATCAAATATACAGACAACAAATTCCAATTGGCTATACTAAAACTTTTTAACATCATACTTAGCTCTGGCATCTTCCCCAATATTTGGAACAAAGGACTGATCACCCCAATCCACAAAAGTGGAGACAAATTTGACCCCAATAACTACCGTGGAATATGTGTCAACAGTAACCTTGGGAAAATCCTCTGCATTATTATTAACAGCAGACTCGTACATTTCCTCAATGAAAACAATGTACTGAGCAAATGTCAAATTGGCTTTTTACCAAATTGCCGTACAACAGACAATGTATTCACCCTGCACACCCTAATTGACAACCAAACAAACCAAAACAAAGGCAAAGTCTTCTCATGCTTTGTTGATTTCAAAAAAGCCTTCGACTCAATCTGGCATGAGGGTCTGCTATACAAACTGATGGAAAGTGGTGTTGGGGGTAAAACATACGACATTATAAAATCCATGTACACAAACAACAAGTGTGCGGTTAAAATTGGCAAAAAACACACACATTTCTTCACACAGGGTCATGGGGTTAGACAGGGATGCAGCTTAAGCCCCACCCTCTTCAACATATATATCAACGAATTGGCGCGGGCACTAGAAAAGTCTGCAGCACCCGGCCTCCCCCTGCTAGAATCCGAAGTCAAATGTCTGCTGTTTGCTGATGATCTTGTGCTTCTGTCACCAACCAAGGAGGGCCTACAGCAGCACCTAGATCTTATGCACAGATTCTGTCAGACCTGGGCCCTGACAGTAAATCTCAGTAAGACCAAAATAATGGTGTTCCAAAAAGGTCCAGTCACCAGGACCACAAATACAAATTCCATCTAGACACTGTTGCCCTAGAGCACACAAAAAACTATACATACCTTGGCCTAAACATCAGCGCCACAGGTAACTTCCACAAAGCTGTGAACGATCTGAGAGACAAGGCAAGAAGGGCATTCTATGCCATCAAAAGAAACATAAATTTCAACATACCAATTAGGATTTGGCTAAAAATACTTGAATCAGTCATAGAGCCCATTGCCCTTTATGGTTGTGAGGTCTGGGGTCCGCTCACCAACCAAGACTTCACAAAATGGGACAAACACCAAATTGAGACTCTGCACGCAGAATTCTGCAAAAATATCCTCCGTGTACAACGTAAAACACCAAATAATGCATGCAGAGCAGAATTAGGCCGATACCCACTAATTATCAAAATCCAGAAAAGAGCCGTTAAATTCTACAACCACCTAAAAGGAAGCGATTCACAAACCTTCCATAACAAAGCCATCACCTACAGAGAGATGAACCTGGAGAAGAGTCCCCTAAGCAAGCTGGTCCTGGGGCTCTGTTCACAAACACAAACACACCCTACAGAGCCCCAGGACAACAGCACAATTAGACCCAACCAAATCATGAGAAAACAAAAAGATAATTACTTAACACATTGGAAAGAATTAACAAAAAAACAGAGCAAACTATAATGCTATTTGGCCCTACACAGAGAGTACACAGCGGCAGAATACCTGACCACTGTGACTGACCCAAGGTTAAGGAAAGCTTTGACTATGTACAGACTCAGTGAGCATAGCCTTGCTATTGAGAAAGGCCACCGTAGGCAGACATGGCTCTCAAGAGAAGACAGGCTATGTGCTCACTGCCCACAAAATGAGGTGGAAACTGAGCTGCACTTCCTAACCTCCTGCCCAATGTATGACCATATTAGAGAGACATATTTCCCCCAGATTACACAGATCCACAAAGAATTCGAAAACAAATCCAATTTTGAAAAACTCCCATATCTTTTGGGTGAAATTCCACAGTGTGCCATCACAGCAGCAAGATTTGTGACCTGTTGCCACGAGAAAAGGGCAACCAGTGAAGAACAAACACCATTGTAAATATAACCCATATTTATGCTTATTCATTTTATCTTGTGTCATTTAACTATTTGTACATTGTATATATATATATAATATGACATTTGTAATGTCTTTACTGTTTTGAAACTTCTGTATGTGTAATGTTTACTGTTAATTTTTATTGTTTTTCACTTTATATATTCACTTTGTATGTTGTCTACCTCACTTGCTTTGGCAATGGTAACACATGTTTCCCATGCCAATAAAGCCCTTGAATTGAATTGAATTGAATTGAGAGAGAGAGAGACAGAGAGAGAGGGGGAGAGAGGGGGAAGAAAGAGAGACAGAGAGAGAGAGAGAGAGAGAGGGGGAGAGAAAGACAGAGAGAGAGAGACAGAGAGAGAGAGAGAGAGAGAGAGAGAGAGGGGGAGAGAGAGAGAGGGGGGACAGAGAGAGAGAGCGAGAGAGAGAGAGAGAGAGAAAGACAGAGAGAGAGAGAGAGAGAGAGAGAGAGAGAGAGAGAGAGAGAGAGAGAGAGAGAGAGAGAGAGAGAGAGAGAGAGAGAGAGACACAGAGACACAGAGACAGAGAGACAGAGAGACAGAGAGAGAGAGAGGGAGAGAGAGAGAGAGAGAGAGAGAGACAGAGACAGAGAGAGAGAGAGAGAGAGAGAGATTGAGAGAGAGAATTACAACAATGTTGGACAGTTGTTATTATAAAAACCTTCATTCCTTTACTCCTTTGTCTGACAGACTTACTGACAGACAGACAGACAGACAGACAGACAGACAGACAGACAGACAGACAGACAGACAGACAGACAGACAGACAGACAGACAGACAGACAGACAGACAGACAGACAGACAGACAGACAGACACATACAAACTGACACACACGCACACACACAAAAACACACACAAAAACACACACACAGACACACATAGGAGCATCCCCTCCCCTCGGTCCCCACATTGCCACCAATATTTCTTATGAGCTCTCGGCCACCCGCCCTTCATGAATTTTTATTAAACAAAACTCTAAGCAGATTGATTTCACACTGGCTGCTTTATTGCATTTCTATGTAATTCTTGCTGTGCTCTCTCTCACTCAGATCTTCTCACTTTCTCTGTGGATTTTATACTGTCCTGTTATGACCATTATTTCATTCCTCACCTATTCCCTTACGTATTGGTCTTCTCTTTGCCCCCCCCCTTCTCTCGTTCTTTCTCTCACTCTTTCTCCCTCTCTCTCTCTCTCTCTTTCTCTCTCTCTTTCTCTCGCTCTCTCTTCCCTTCTCTCCATCTCCCCCTGTCTCATTTCCCTGCCAGTCCAGATTTATATTCCCGGATTTGTGGCTCTCGATTGAGTTGTTGTTATACGTGTGTGCGTTAGTGTGTGTGTGTGTGTGTGTGTGTGTGTGTGTGTGTGTGTGTGTGTGTGTGTGTGTGTGTGTGTGTGTGTGTGTGTGTGTGTGTGTGTGTGTGTGTGTGTGTGTGTGTGCGCCCACGTACGTGCGTGTAAATCAATTGGGTTCCTTCAGATCTGCATACACAGATGGAGTGAGGAATAGGATGCAGAAATTCTTACAAACATGCTGCCTTCTTACGCTGACGCCAAGCTGAGCTAGGCTAACAGTTGCAGTATTGTAGGCTATAGTCTGTAAGGCTATAGTCGTTAGACCAGACAGTAGTAGGAGAATGCTAGCACTAGTCGCTAGGCCAAACAGTAGTTGGAGAATGCTAGCACTACTCGCTAGGCCAGACAGTAGTAGGAGAATGCTAGCACTAGTCGCTAGGCCAGACAGTAGTAGGAGAATGCTAGCACTAGAAATTATTAGAAATGATGAGGCTAGTGCTAGGCCAGTATTGACAGACAGTAATACGGCTAGCCTGCTAGTTGAAGTGATGAGGCTAACGCCAGGCCAGTATTGACAAACAGTAATATGGCTAGCCTGCTAGTAGAAGTGATGAGGCTAGCGCCAGGCCAGTATTGACAGACAGTAATATGGCTAGCCTGCTAGTAGAAGTGATGAGGCTAGCGCCAGGCCAGTATTGACAGACAGTAATATGGCTAGCCTGCTAGTAGAAGTGATGAGGCTAGCGCCAGGTCAGTATTGACAGACAGTAATATGGCTAGCCTGCTAGTAGAAGTGATGAGGCTAGCGCCAGGCCAGTATTGACAGACAGTAATATGGCTAGCCTGCTAGTAGAAGTGATGAGGCTAGCGCCAGGCCAGTATTGACAGACAGTAATATGGCTAGCCTGCTAGTAGAAGTGATGAGGCTAGCGCCAGGCCAGTATTGACAGACAGTAATATGGCTAGCCTGCTAGTAGAAGTGATGAGGCTAGCGCCAGGTCAGTATTGACAGACAGTAATACGGCTAGCCTGCTAGTAGAAGTGATGAGGCTAGCGCCAGGCCAGTATTGACAGACAGTAATACGGCTAGCCTGCTAGTAGAAGTGATGAGGCTAGCGCCAGGCCAGTATTGACAGACAGTAATACGGCTAGCCTGCTAGTAGAAGTGATGAGGCTAGCGCCAGGTCAGTATTGACAGACAGTAATACGGCTAGCCTGCTAGTAGAAGTGATGAGGCTAGCGCCAGGCCAGTATTGACAGACAGTAATATGGCTAGCCTGCTAGTAGAAGTGATGAGGCTAGCGCCAGGTCAGTATTGACAGACAGTAATATGGCTAGCCTGCTAGTAGAAGTGATGAGGCTAGCGGCAGGCCAGTATTGACAGACAGTAATATGGCTAGCCTGCTAGTAGAAGTGATGAGGCTAGCGGCAGGCCAGTATTGACAGACAGTAATATGGCTAGCCTGCTAGTAGAAGTGATGAGGCTAGCGCCAGGCCAGTATTGACAGACAGTAATATGGCTAGCCTGCTAGTAGAAGTGATGAGGCTAGCGCCAGGCCAGTATTGACAGACAGTAATATGGCTAGCCTGCTAGTAGAAGTGATGAGGCTAGCGCCAGGCCAGTATTGACAGACAGTAATATGGCTAGCCTGCTAGTAGAAGTGATGAGGCTAACGGCAGGCCAGTATTGACAGACAGTAATATGGCTAGCCTGCTAGTAGAAGTGATGAGGCTAGCGCCAGGCAAGTATTGACAGACAGTAATATGGCTAGCCTGCTAGTAGAAGTGATGAGGCTAGCGCCAGGCCAGTATTGACAGACAGTAATATGGCTAGCCTGCTAGTAGAAGTGATGAGGCTAGCGCCAGTCCAGTATTGACAGACAGTAATATGGCTAGCCTGCTAGTAGAAGTGATGAGGCTAGCGCCAGGCCAGTATTGACAGACAGTAATATGGCTAGCCTGCTAGTAGAAGTGATGAGGCTAGCGCCAGTCCAGTATTGACAGACAGTAATATGGCTAGCCTGCTAGTAGAAGTGATGAGGCTAGCGGCAGGCCAGTATTGACAGACAGTAATACGGCTAGCCTGCTAGTAGAAGTGATGAGGCTAGCGCCAGGCCAGTATTGACAGACAGTAATACGGCTAGCCTGCTAGTAGAAGTGATGAGGCTAGCGCCAGTCCAGTATTGACAGACAGTAATACGGCTAGCCTGCTAGTAGAAGTGATGAGGCTAGCGGCAGGCCAGTATTGACAGACAGTAATATGGCTAGCCTGCTAGTAGAAGTGATGAGGCTAGCGCCAGGCCAGTATTGACAGACAATAATATGGCTAGCCTGCTAGTAGAAGTGATGAGGCTAGCGGCAGGCCAGTATTGACAGACGGTAATATGGCTAGCCTGCTAGTAGAAGTGATGAGGCTAGCGCCAGTCCAGTATTGACAGACGGTAATATGGCTAGCCTGCTAGTAGAAGTGATGAGGCTAGCGCCAGGCCAGTATTGACAGACAGTAATATGGCTAGCCTGCTAGTAGAAGTGATGAGGCTAGCGCCAGTCCAGTATTGACAGACAGTAATATGGCTAGCCTGCTAGTAGAAGTGATGAGGCTAGCGCCAGGCCAGTATTGACAGACAGTAATATGGCTAGCCTGCTAGTAGAAGTGATGAGGCTAGCGCCAGGCCAGTATTGACAGACAGTAATATGGTTAGCCTGCTAGTAGAAGTGATGAGGCTAGCGCCAGGCCAGTATTGACAGACAGTAATATGGCTAGCCTGCTAGTAGAAGTGATGAGGCTAGCGGCAGGCCAGTATTGACAGACAGTAATATGGCTAGCCTGCTAGTAGAAGTGATGAGGCTAGCGCCAGGCCAGTATTGACAGACAGTAATATGGCTAGCCTGCTAGTAGAAGTGATGAGGCTAGCGCCAGTCCAGTATTGACAGACAGTAATATGGCTAGCCTGCTAGTAGAAGTGATGAGGCTAGCGCCAGTCCAGTATTGACAGACAGTAATATGGCTAGCCTGCTAGTAGAAGTGATGAGGCTAGCGCCAGGCCAGTATTGACAGACAGTAATATGGCTAGCCTGCTAGTAGAAGTGATGAGGCTAGCGCCAGTCCAGTATTGACAGACAGTAATATGGCTAGCCTGCTAGTAGAAGTGATGAGGCTAGCGCCAGTCCAGTATTGACAGACAGTAATATGGCTAGCCTGCTCGTAGAAGTGATGAGGCTAGCGCCAGGCCAGTATTGACAGACAGTAATATGGCTAGCCTGCTAGTAGAAGTGATGAGGCTAGCGCCAGGCCAGTATTGACAGACAGTAATATGGCTAGCCTGCTTGCAGAAGTGATGAGGCTTAGCGTGTGTCCTGCTGGGTGTAGTGAGGCTCCCTGCAGCTTCATGCTGTCTCTCTGTCTCTCTGCCCAGCACGCCTCAACACACCACAATCACCGCTCCTTACCTCTCCCTCCCACTCCTTTTTCCCCTCACTCCCTTCGTTTCATCTCAGCACCTCCTTATCCCCTCCCTCCCTCCCACCCTCCCTATCTGTCTCTCTCTGCAGGAGGCCTGTTTAATTGGGCTGTTGTCAACAGCACATTAGCTGGGATTAGCAGCGTAGCGACTCCTGGCTAGCACCACCGCTCCACTCCAAACACAGGCCAGGCTGTGTGTGTATGTGTGTGTGTGTGTGTGCGTGCCTCCAACTGTGGGCCAAGCAGGTTTCAGGGGGGTCAGAGACAGAGAAAGCAGCTGTAAAACAACCCCTCCAGGTGTGTGTATGTTTGTATGTTTCTGTACTGTACATGGTGTGTGTATGCATGCGTGTTCACATGCATGAGTGTGTGTATGACCGTGTCTGTGTATGTGTATGTGAAATACTTTGTGGAAACAATGTGGTTTCAACCAGTGTGTGCCCAGTGGGCCATGTGTGAGAGAGAAAAGCATCAGACAGAGTAAAGTATATGAGACAAAGGGTGCTGGGGTTCAACCCGGACTCAGGGGTAGACGTAAAGTATGTGCTATTTTGTGGGTGTCCATCATCCATTTTGTATGATATGATCCGAATGACAATTTGTATGATATGTTACAAATTGAAATTCATACAATATGCTATGAATTTGCCAAATGTATGATATGTTAGGAATTCCATTTTTTTGTGGCTAACGTTAGCTAGGTGGCTAGGTGGCTAAACCAAATGTTAACTATGTGGCTAACATTACCTAGGCTAGGGGTTAAGGGTTAAGATTAGAGTTACAGTTAGGGTTAAGGTTAGGTTTAGGAGTTAGGTTAAAGGGTTAAGTTTAGGTAAGGGTTAGCTAACATGCTAAGTAGTTGCAAAGTAGCTAAAAGTACTAAGTAGTTGCTAGTTAGCTAAAATGCTGTCCGTGATGAGATTCGAACACAAAACCTTTGTGTTGCTAAACGTTTGCATACATTACACCACTGAGTGCTTAAATACACAACTATACCAAAAGTACAGTTGAGACTGGGTGAACAGTTTAGACCTATATGTATCTCCAGGGGGTATCAACCCTGCCCAAAAGGTCAAACTCCTCAGCCACGAGAACCTGCTACCTCCACTCCATCCCCCAACCATATAGTGGTTGCCCCACTTCGCTACTCAATATCCTTTTAATTGCGTTGGGATAGGTTTGGAGCGTATCGATTAATACGTGTATTTATGTCACCCTGGGCCCCAGGGCTACATTGTATTTCTGTGTGGCATATTCATTTATTTACCTATCTATTCCAACCCCCATGCATCATTCATATGTGTATTAATCTTTCCCCGGAGAGCACTTCAATTCAACGGCTCCATAATTACTGCAAACCTATAATTGAGTGCTTTGATTTAGGATTTATATGCTCCCCTCTTCCCTTCCCCAACACTACATCTATGCCTCTCAGAGTAAAAGATGGAGGGATGAGATGTGGAAACTGGAGATGGACAAGTGGAGATAGACCTTCTTTCTCGCTCTCTCTTTTCTTTCTTATCAGGATCTAGTGTTTCGGTCACGGGCAAGGCGAGGGGAGGCGAGGGGAGGCGAGGGGAGGGGAGTGGATGGGCACTGTGATAATTGTCATGGGAGATTCATGCAAATCGATGACAAATTCAATAAAACTTTCATTCCTAAATTGAAGGTGATAAAAAAACATTTGTGGCAGAGGAGAAATGGCCCCCAGTTTCTTCATTTAAAAATAGGAATTGTAATTATGTTAACACCAATAGAACCCAAATCCTCTTTTCTTAACTCACTCATTCATTCATTCATTCTTAATTAATTTATCCTAAAAATGTGTAGGGAAGAACAATGCATTGCAGTGTCTTCATTCTCTTTCTGCCCCCAACATATTCTCTTTTGCTCTCTCTCTCTCTCTCTCTCTCTCTCTCTCTCTCTCTCTCTCTCTCTCTCTCTCTCTCTCTCTCTCTCTCCCTCTCTCTCTCTCTCTCTCTCTCTCTCTCTCTCTCTCTCTCTCTCTCTCTCTCTCTCTCTCTCTCTCTCTCTCTCTCTCTCTCTCTCTCTCTCTCTCTCTCTCTCTCTCTCTCTCTCTCTCTCTCTCTCTCTCTCTCTCTCTCTCTCTCTCTCTCTCTCTCTCTCTCTCTCTCTCTCTCTCTCTCTCTCTCTCTCTCTCTCTCTCTCTCTCTCTCTCTCTCTCTCTCTCTCTCTCTCTCTCTCCCTCTCTCTCTCTTTCTGTTCTCTCTCAATCCTCTCTCTGTCTCTTACCTTTTGGATGAGATGTGGAGATATTGAGGTGAAGGCTCATTTCCATAGTCTTAGACAGTCTTTCTCCATCTCTTTAGTACTGTGTGCCTGCCCTGGGGGCAGCAATAATACAAGCTCTGTTTTGGAGATGGAGGTGGGGGTTATAGAGTGTGTGTGAGTGGGGAGGTAGAGTGAGAATGTTGCTTGAGTGTGGGTGTAAAAGTGAGAGTAGAGTGTGTCTACGTGTGTGTATGGAAACACCTCTACCTAACTCTTCCTGATCTCTCTGGGTTAGGTGTGAGGGTCTCTGTGTGTTAAATGGTTACATAGTTTGGAAACACCTCTACCTAACTCTTCCTGATTTCTCTGGGTTAGGTGTGAGGGTCTGTGTGTGTTAAATGGTTACATAGTTTGGAAACACCTCTACCTAACTCTTCCTGATCTCTCTGGGTTAGGTGTGAGGGTCTGTGTGTGGGCCAGTTAAGTTAAGATCTTAATGGATCGGACACTGCTCTACCATACTGTTGCGTGTGTGTGTGTGTGTGCGTGCGTGCGTGCGTGCTGTTATGGCTGGCAGCCTCAGAGGAAATGATGTGTTGTGCTGAGTGTCTCGGCAGAGACGTGATTTACCATGGCTCATTTCCACGTGTGTAAAGTCAGTCTGAGTGGAAGGTCAGCGGTCCACGCGCTCACATTAGTGTCTTTTAATCCCCATCCATCCGCCAGGACAGAGCAAGGAGAAGTTAATAATACATGGGTCCTGGGTGGAGGCACTACAATACAGAACACACTGAGGGTCTACAGTATCTGCCTAGAGAAGGGCTGTAGTCCACAGCTCTAGTCCCTCAGTACTACACAGGCTTCTAGTTTAGTGTTCTCCGCCCTCTCTACTTGGGACTGTAGACTGTTTCGCAGCATGGTGCGGTTGGAGAGGCGATCTGGATGATGGAAGAAGGAGAGACAGAGATAGAGACTAAAGAAGAGATGCCAAGAGAATATCGAATATCGAATATCAACCCCCACGCCTTATTTTTCCCCCTCCTCCTCCTCCTCCTCCTCCTCCTCCTCCTCCTCCTCCTCCTCCTCCTCCTCCTCCTCCTCCTCCTCCTCCTCCTCCTCCTCCTCCTCCTCCTCCTCCTCGTCCTCCTCCTCCTCCTCCTCCTCCTCCTCCTCCTCCTCTTCCTCTTCTCCCAAACTGCTATCATGGGACAGATCCACATGAACGTTTGTTGGACGTTCTTCATAACCCCTCTGCAGCTTCACGATCAACCATGTGATGCAGCTCACACTGCAGCATAATCATTCTGGGTATTTACCTTGACTTAAGGATTGGACCCTATTTTTCAATTTTCACCTAAAATGACATACCCAAATCTACCTTCCTGTAGTTCAGGATCTGAAGCAAGTACATGCATATTATTGATACCATTTGAAAGGAAACACTTTGAAGTTTGTGGAAATGTGAAATTAGAAAGATTGTCAATATCTTATTTGTAATGTAAAGTAATATAATGTCATGTTTGAATGTTAACAATTGTAAAGGTTTTGTAGAGATGTTGGTGTGTCTGTCTGTCAGTGACACGTGTAGTAGGTTCTCCATGACCCTGTGTGTCTGTCCTGCACTAACCAGCCCTGCACAACCATTGGATCCATATCACAAGGTGACAGCAGCTCTCCTTCCCTCCCTGTCTCTCTCTCCCTCCCTCCCTGTCTCTCTCTCTCTCTCCCTCCCTGTCCCTCCCTCCCTCCCTCCCTCCCTCCCTCCCTCCCTCCCTCCCTCCCTCCCTCCCTCCCTCCCTCCCCTCCCTCTCCTCTCTCTCTCTCTCTCTCTCTCTCTCTCTCTCTCTCTCCTTCTCTCTCTCTCCTCCTTGTTCTCTCTTCCTCCCTCCCTCTCTTCCTCCCTCCCTCTCTCTCTCCTCCCTCCCCCTGTTACTCTCTCTCCCTCCCTCCCTGTCTCTCACCCTCCCTCCCTCCCTCCCTCCCTCCCTCCCTCCCTCCCTCCCTCCCTCCCTCCCTCCCTCCCTCCCTCCCTCCCTCCCTCCCTCCCTCCCTCCCATCCTCCCTCTCTCTCTCTCTCTCTCCCTCCCTGTTACTCTCTCTCCCTCCCTCCCTGTCCCTCCCTCCCTCCCTCCCTGTCTCTATCTCTCCCTCCCTCCCTCCCTCCCTCCCTCCCTCCCTCCCTCCCTCCCTCCCTCCCTCCCTCCCTCCCTCCCTCCCTCCCTCCCTCCCTCCCTCCCTCCCTCCCTCACTCCCTCCCTTACTCTCTCTCCCTCCCTCCCTGTCTCTCACTCTCCCTCTCTCACTGTCTCTCTCACTCTCCCTCCCTCCCTCCCTCCCTCCCTCCCTCCCTCCCTCCCTCCCTCCCTCCCCCTCCCTCCCTCCCTCCCTCCCTCCCTCCCTCCCTCCCTCCCTCCCTCCCTCCCTCCCTGTCTCTCACTCTCCCTCCCTCCCTGTCTCTCACTCTCCCTTCCCCCTGTCCCTCCCTTCCACCCTGTCCCTCCCTCCCTCCCTCCCTCCCTCCCTCCCTCCCTCCCTCCCTCCCTCCCTCCCTCCCTCCCTCCCTCCCTCCCTCCCTCTCTCTCTCCCCTCCCTGTCTCTCTCCCTCCCTGTCTCTCTCCCTCCCTCCCTCCCTCCCTCCCTCCCTCCCTCCCTCCCTCCCTCCCTCCCTCCCTCCCTCCCTCCCTCCCTCCCTCCCTCCCTCCCTCCCTCCCTCCCTCCCTCCCTCCCTGTCTCCCTCCCTGTCTCCCTCCCCCTCCCTCCCTCCCTCCCTCCCTCCCCTCCCTCCCTCCCTCCCTCCCTCCCTCCCTCCCTCCCTCCCTCCCTCCCTCCCTCCCTCCCTCCCTCCCTCCCTCCCTCCCTCCCTGTGTCTCTCTCCCTCCCTCCCTGTCTCTCTCCCTCCCTGTCTCTCTCCCTCCCTCCCTGTCTCTCTCTCTCCCTCCCTCCCTCCCTGTCACTCTCTCTCCCTCAAGTAGAAGTGAAAGTTAACCAGACGGCACAATTTTCTTATTATTTTTCATTAGGAATGTAAAAGTTAAAAAGTTAAAGTTGTCAAAATTATAAATAGTATAGTACGGATACCACATTTTTTTTAACTTAAGTATTTTAACTTAAGTACACTGCTGCTTTTAGTCTCTCCATCTGTCCGTCTCTCAGTCTCTCTATCTCTGTCTCTCTTCTGCTCTTCATCTACTTCCTCCCTCTGTATCCCTCTCTCCTGTGTTGCTCTTCCATCCCTCCCTCCCCTCCATCTATCCCCCTCTACTTTTCAGTATAACTGAGCTCTTAAATCTCAACATTTTTTTTGTTAATTTGTATGTTGTTTCTCTCTTTCTTTCACGTTCGCTCTCATTCTCCCACTCCTTCTCTCTCTCTCTCTCTCTCTCTCTATTTCTCCCTTTTTTGTGTTTGTGAACAGAGCCCTAGGAAAAGCTTGCTTAGTGGACTCTTCTCCAAGTTCATCACTCTTTAGGTGAGGGTTTTTTAATGAAAGGTTTGGGAATCGCTTCATTTTAGGTGGTTGTGGCTCTTTTCTGGATTTTGATAATTAGCGGGTATCAGCTTAATTGGTTGGTGAGCGGACCCCAAACTTCACAACCATAAAGGGCAATGGGTTCTATAACCTACAATGGGTTCTATAACCTATAACCTACGTATTTTTAGCCAGATCCTAATTGGTATGTTGAAATGTATGTTCCTTTTGATGGCATAGTTGGCCCTTCTTGCCTTGTCTCTCAGATCGTTCACAACTTTGTGGAAGTTACCTGAGGCGCTGATTTTAGGCCAAGGTATGTATAGTTCTTTGTGTGCTCTAGGGCAATAGTGTCTAGATGGAATTTGTATTTGCGGTACAGGCAACTGGACCTTTTTTGGAACACCACTATTTTTGTCTTACTGAGATTTACTGTCAGGGCCCAGGTCTGACAAAATATGTGCAGAAGATCTAGATGCTGCTATAGGCCCACCTTGGTTGGGGACAGAAGCACCTCTTTCTGTATCTCTCCCTCCCTCCCCTCTCTCTCTCTCTCTCTCTCTCTCTCTCTCTCTCTCTCTCTCTCTCTCTCTCTCTCTCTCTCTCTCTCGGTGCATGCTGGGTGTTTTTGGAGTTTGAGTGTTTGGTGTGGAAAGCTCTGTCCTAACTAACTTTCTTGTTTCTTGATTATTTTCATGTTATTTTCTATGGTGGAGGGTTAATGCAATATTTGTTTTTTTTTCAAAGTTAGGGTGGAAGAGGACAGAGTAACGTTCCTGGGGGTTGGGAGGTCTAGTGTGCGCAATGGCTTCTCACCCTAGCGCGGAGGAGATGCTGTCCATACAGCATGGATTCAGGTGTGTTCCTGTGAACGGAGTTAAGTTGGAGGAGGTTCTGCTCGCGGTCAGTGAACAGGTAGGAGCTGAGTTTATACATTCTGCTTCTAGAATGAACAAAGCTGTGGTTGTGTTCATGAAAGGGGCTAGTTTGGTCGGTAGGCTAATTGCTAGCGGAATATTTGTAAGGGATGTGTTGGTGTCAATTTCACCTCTCTCTACCCCTTCAACAAGAGTTGTAGTGGCAAATTTGCCTCCGTTTATTACGGATGATCAAATTAGGAAAGAGCTGAGTCGTTTTGGTAAGTTTGCTAGCGGTTTCCGTGTACTGTCAGCAGGTTTTCAGGCAGATGCCGTTAAGCACGTTGTTTCGTTCAGGAGGCAAGTGTTTATGTTTCTGAACAATAATGAGCAACAGCTAAATGTGCATTTTAAAGTGAGGCATGGGGAGGGGCTCTATGCAGGTTTTGCCAGCACAGATAGTCTACGGTGTTTTGAATGTGGGGATTTGGGGCACAAGAGCTTTGCGTGCCCACATAAAGGCCATAGACAAGGTGAGGGTACGAGCGCAAGGGGGGGAAACCGAGGTCAAAATGCAGGGGGTAAGGAGATGCAGACAGCAGAGGCTGGGCCTAGTCAGTCTAGAGATGGTGGTGTAGATATGGCTGGGTCTAGTCAGGCTAGAGATGGTGGAGAAGCAGAGGCTGGGTCTAGTCAGGCTAGAGATGGTAGGGTAGTGGAGGCTGGGTCTAGTCAGGCTAGATATGGTGGAGAAGCAGAGGCTGGGTCTAGTCAGGCTAGAGATGGTGGGGTAGCTGAGGCTGGGCCGAGTCATGCTATGGAGGGTGGTATAGCTGAGGCTGGCCCTAGTCATGCTATGGAGGGTGGTGTAGCTGAGGCTGGCCCTAGTCATGCTATGGAGGGTGGTGCAGATGATACTGCGTCTAGTCAGGTTATTCTAGTGGATGAGGAGAGTATAGTGGGGAAGTGTAAGAGATTAGGGGGGGAGGAGGAGGGTGTCAAGAGGAAAAAGAAAAAGGGTGTGGAC
Organism: Oncorhynchus gorbuscha; assembly: GCF_021184085.1. NCBI lineage: Eukaryota > Metazoa > Chordata > Actinopteri > Salmoniformes > Salmonidae > Oncorhynchus > Oncorhynchus gorbuscha. Next base: position 15,895,971 of record NC_060182.1, read on the forward strand.
AAAGGCACCATGGAAATGTTGCCTGTTGCTGTGGGTGAGGCCCTAACCAGAGAGAAAGGGCAGGTGGTCAGGGTGGGAGATAGAGAAGAGGAGGAAAGCGAGTCTGAGGAAGAGGATGAGGAGTTATTTTTTTCAGACTCCTCTTCAATTGGCCCGGAGCTGACAGCCAGTCAACCAGAGGGGTCTAAGTACACGTTGAGAGAACTGACAAGGTTCCTGAATGAGACTAAGGGGAAAAAAGTTAATCTTGAGGCTTTTTTTCCTGATCCTAGAAAGTTTGTAAGATCAGTACAACATGCTATGAGAAATGAGGGGCATGGTGTCCTCTCACCCAGGAAACGGTTTAGGTTGAGGAAGTGGGTCACAACAGTGCGTAAAGGTTTACCTTCAGACACTGTTTAAATGTTTAATTTCTTACTGACACTGGGGCTTTTTGAGATTTGCTATTGGTCTATTTCTCTGCTGGCTTTTCTCCCACTTCTTATGGAGACTCGTCGTGTAGGCTCGCTCAATATAAATGGCGCCAGAGATGTGGGAAAGAGGAGTGTGTTGGGTGAATATGTAAAACAAAAAAAGTACAGGTGTTGTTTCTGCAGGAGACGCATAGTGATGTGGTGAATGAAGTTGATTGGGGGCTCTGGTGGAAAGGGGCAAGTGTGTTGAGCCATGGGACAAATGTTAGTGCAGGGGTGGCAGTCCTTTTTGCACCGGGTCTGGCTGTAAAAATGTGCTCCTCAAAGGAGGTGTGTAGGGGTAGGTTGCTTGTTGTTAAAGCAGAAATTAACAACATGTGTTTTGTCTTTATAAATGTGTATGCGCCTAACACAGGGAGAGAAAGAGGGGTTCTATTTGGGAGTCTTAGACAGGAACTCTCACAAGTAGCGCCTGAGGAGACGCTGGTGATCGGAGGTGACTGGAACTGTACAATGGATTTTACAAAAGACAGAAATGGGGAAGAGCCTCATTCAGTGTCAGTGGGAGTGTTAAGGGACATCTTTAATCAGTTTGACCTAGTGGATGTTTGGAGAACTAAACATCCAAACACAAGACAGTATACGTGGGTGAAGGTTTTTGGGGCTAGGGTGAGTGCAGCTCGACTTGATCGTTTTTACATGTCTAGGAATCAGAGCAATAGGCTGCTGGGTGCTACCATTCTCCCAGTGGGGTTTTCGGATCACCACATAACCATGGCTCGGCTGTCTATTTCACCAGGGCCCCGGCAGGCATCTTATTGGAAGTTCAATGTAAAGCTCTTACAAGATGCCACTTTTTGCTCAGGTTTCCAGACTTTTTGGTAAAGATGGGGGCAGCGAAGAGAGGAGTATGAGTCTCTGAGTCAATGGTGGGATGTGGGGAAAGTGCAAATTCGGCTTTTCTGTCAACAGTACACAGCTCTCTCATCCTCAGAGGCTAGGGGAGTATTGGTGGAACTAGAGCGGTGTATTAGTGAGATGGAGGTAGAGATGGTGGGGCAAGGCAATGTAGGCCTCCAGGCTAACTTAGCCGAATTACGTAGGGACCTGGGCAGTTTTTTCCAGGTTAAAGCAAAGGGAGCACTTGTAAGAGCTAGGTTCTCCATGCTCAAGGAGATGGATGCTCCCAGCTCCTTCTTCTTTGGTTTGGAAAGACAGAGCAGTGAAGCCAAGGCTCCACACCTCCTTCTCGTGTGGAAAGTATGCATTGTCTACGGCTGTCTGATGGGCGGGTGACCTCTGTGGTGGGGGAGATGCGGGAGCGGACTGTGGAGTTTTATACTGAATTGTATAGGGCAGAAATGTGTGATCCTATGTGTGCTCAGGTCTTGTTCGCAGGACTCCCTAAGCTCTCTCGGGCACAGAGGGATGAAATGGACATTCCTCTGTTGTCACATGAACTGGCAGAGGCAGTCGATGGACTTCCAGTGGAATTTTACAAAAAATTCTGGGGAACAATTGGACAGGATTTCTTTTGCGTGTTGCGTGAATGCGTCGGGGTGCCCAAAAAAGGGGACTTGTGTGAACTTAAGAACTGGAGGCCTGTGGCATTACTCTGTGCGGACTACAAGATTTTTGCCAAGGTCCTCTCTAACAGACTGAAGTCCCATCTGGACTCTATAATACACAAGGACCAGACATATTGTGTACCGGGATGCTCAATCACGGACAACTTGTTCTTGATTAGGGACATGTTGGACTTGTCGAGAGGTACTAATGTGAACTTTGGACTGGTCTCTTTAGATCAAGAGAAGGCTTTTGATAGAGTGGATCATGAGTATCTGTTTAATGTGATGTCTGTGTTTGGGTTTGAGAAGAGTTTTGTGACCTGTGTGAAGCTGTTGTATGCTGAGGCGTCATGTATGGTTAAGGTGGGAGGGGGGCTCAGTAGGCCAGTCTGGGTGAGACGGGGCATTAGACAAGGATGCCCTCTATCTGGGCAGCTGTACACACTAGCCATTGAGCCTTTTTTAGGACTGCTACGCAGGAGACCGCGGGGAGTGTGATGGACAGGCATGGATGTGGTGACAGGAATAGCAGTCTCAGCATATGCAGATGATGTTTCTGTGATGGTCAGGGATGGGCAAGATATGCAGGAAATAGAGACCAGTCTGAAGGTGTACGAGGGAGCTTCATCAGCTAAGGTAAACTGGGGAAAGAGCAAAGCTCTGTTATGTGGGGCATGGGGGGATAGGGCTCCTCCTCTGCTTCCAGGGGGTTTGCAGTGGGGTTGTGAAGGGCTTAAAGTGTTGGGGGTGTACCTGGGCTCGGAGAGGTGGGTCAGCAAGAACTGGGAGGGGCTGTCACAGGCAGTGGTATCAAGACTGGCCAGGTGGAGGTGGCTCCTGTCCCAAGTGTCATATAGAGGGAGGGTGCTGATAAACAACAACCTGGTGGCATCTTCCTTCTGGCATAAACTGGCTGTCCTCAACCCCCCCGCCGGTCTGCTTGCAGACCTGCAACGCAAGCTGGTGGACTTCTTTTGGTCGGGACATCACTGGCTGAAGGCAGCAGTTTTGTACATGACCATCCACGAAGGAGGACAGGGCCTGGTGGAACTGGAGAGCATGATGGCTGCTTTCCGACTAAAGGCGGTGCAGAGACTGCTGTACCACACTGATGTTGGCTGGAGGGAACCAGCATGCGCGCTGCTGAGGAGAGCTGGCGGATTAGGGTTGGACCGGCAGCTGTTCCTCATGAAGCTGGAGAGGCTGAGTACAGCAGGTCTCTCAGAGTTTTACTCTGCGGTGCTGAGGGCCTGGCAGCTGCTAAGGCCCACACGAGAAGGGGGTGTGGAGCCTGGGCAGTGGGTGTGGGAGGAGCCTATCTTCCGCAACCCAGCCATCCCTTTGAGATCGGTTCAGTCGGCCACCCTGCAGAGGCAACTGATGGCAGGGGGTTTACAAAGGCTGGGTGACCTGAGACTGCTGGGAGAGGAGGGGTGGAAAACCCCAGAGGTCTTGGCGCAACAAACAGGAATAACGTCTCTTAGGCTGCTGGAGAGATTCCTGGAGGAGGTCCAGGAGGCACTGTCTGGGCCGGTAAGGGGGGTGTTTGAGAGGCCAAAGGGAGAGGGGCCACCAATGTTCCCGCCACTGCAGGTGACGGCAGAGACTGGAGACTGGCAAGGGGGTCTGGAGGACTTGTTAGATTTTAACACTCCGAGCCTGGGGGAGTTTGAGGGGGTGTGAGGTAAAGCCCTCTACAACCTCTGCGTTAAGGTTAGGAGCATTAGAAGCCTAACAGGAGTGAAGGCATATCAGTGGCAGGGGGTATGTGGGGCGGAGAGTATGGTGGGTTTTAGATGGAGGGCGCTCTACAAACCCCCAGTACCAAAGAGGTCAGGGGACTTCCAGTGGAGGGTTCTTCATGGAGCCCTGGCCACTAACAGCTGGTTGGCACGGGTTGATCCGGGAATTGGGCAGGGGTGTCCTTTCTGTCAAATGAAAGAAACTGTAATTCATGTGTTTTCTGTGTGCACCAGGTTAATGCCATTAATGTCTCTGTTGGAATGTCTGTGTGACAGGTTGGGGGTGGTTTTTGCTGTTGGGATGTTTATAATGGGATACAGGTATTCGAGTAAGGAGAAAGAAAAATGTGTTTTGTTTAATTTTCTGTTTGCTCAGGCAAAGTCAGCTATTTGGCTAACATGGAGGAACAGGGTCAAAGGTGGGGGGATAACAGACCCTTTACTACTGTTTAATGGGATGGTCTCTGCACGCCTTAGGGTTGAGTTTGAGTTCTATAAAATGATCAAATGTGTGGAGATGTTTGAGGAGATATGGTGTGTTGGGGTGCTGTCTGTATTGCTGGGGAAGATGTTTTGGATATACGGTTGTAGGAGAGGGTTTTTGTGTATGGTGATTTGTATCATGTGGTAGATGGAAAGGTGAGTATGGTACAGTTATGCAGTACAGGATATATTTTTATTTTTTTATTTTAGGAGTGGGGGGGTGAGTTTTAAATGAATTGAGATTGTTTCAATAAAGAAAGACCAAAAGTCAAAAGTCTCTCTCTCTCTCTCTCTCTCTCTCTCTCTCTCTCTCTCTCTCTCTCTCTCTCTCTCTCTCTCTCTCTCTCTCTCTCTCTCTCTCTCTCTCTCTCTTTCTCTCTCTCTCTCTCTCTCTCTCATTGTCTGTCATATTTGCTTTTGTTTGCTTAATTATCTCCACAGGTTATTGTCTGTTTTTTCAGTCTGGTGTAATGTTTAATTTCAACTGAGTTAATGGTGTAACCTTCACCTATTTGCTAGCTTGCCCGTGTGTCCCATAGGTGCAGTGTGTGTGTGCCAGCCAGCCTGTCTGTCTGTCTATCTGGAGGACACTCTCTGTGCCTACTAAATACAGACTGATTGATCGGCTGACCCATTGATTGATTGATGTCTAAGAACCCTCATTACCATCAGTGGCCCTGTTGTTGTGATGTAATGATTCCTTAATTTCCCTCTCTCTCTTTTTCTCTCTCGTTTTCTCTCCCTCTCTATCGCTCTCTTGCTCTATGTCTCTCTCGCCGCTCTCTTTCTCTCAGTCTCTCATTGACTGTCTGAAGCAGGTGGGCTGGGGAATGTGGTAGGGGGACGGGGTGGAGGGGGGGGACGGGGGGGGGTGCTCAGTCTGGTAGACAGTCACTGCGCTCCTGAAGGACGCGTGTAGAAGACAGGTAATCTTTTAATCTCCCTTCCGTCTCCTCCGCTTTTTACCCTCTCTATTCTCTCCTCTCTCCGTTAAAACATTTCATATTCTAATCGCTTCCCATTCGGGTCCCATCCCCTCTCCAGTAGCTCTTAATGCTTTTATATAGACCCATCAAACTCACCAACAACTTTCATGAATCTTATTTCTTTTCTTTTTTTCAGTAGCTACATCCTTCTCATCTTCTCTCCTCCTCTCTTTCTTCTTTCTCCTTCACCGTCTTTCCCCCTGTTTCTCTCTCCCTTTCCTTTCTGTCTTTCTTTCAGTCATTCTCAGCCCGAAGGTTACAGCTAAACGTGCATCATTCAGCGAAAAACAAAAGGAGTGAATTGATTGGGTTATCAGTCCGCTGTAAAGCTGGGCTCTTTGATCAGAGCTGAAAAGCAGCGCTACATGTCAGAAATCTGCTTCTGCAGCTCTTTCCTGAGTTTTACAATTACTACACGCCTTCCGCGGTCACATCCAAAGTTTTCCCCCCTTTCCCCACAGTGTTGGGGTTAGCGCCCACGGCGAGTAACATTATTATGTCTATTATTCCACTTCTCCCAGGCGAAGGCAGGACCGACCAGGAGATGGTGAGACAGATATTCTATTGTACTGTAAATGGTGGGTGATGTAGTATAGTCCAACCACTTCAAGTCTCTGCAATTTGAGTAATTCCACAAAAAGAAAATATGAATATTTTTGCCTAAAACAATATAGTATAAATCAACCCATTGCAGCATGTATTGATGTGTATGCAGAGCCCCAGCCACCCACACACTTCTTACCACTGGGTCCTATCACTATCTGTCTAAGCATGAGGTCCTATCACTATCTGTCTAAACATGGGGTCCTATCACTATCTGTCTAAACATGGGGTCCTATCACTATCTGTCTAAACATGGGGTCCTATCACTATCTGTCTAAACATGGGGTCCTATCACTATCTGTCTAAACATGGGGTCCTATCACTATCTGTCTAAACATGGGGTCCTATCACTATCTGTCTAAACATGGGGTCCTATCACTATCTGTCTAAACACGAGGTCCTATCACTATCTGTCTAAACATGAGGTCCTATCACTGTCTGTCTGAACATGAGGTCCTATCACTGTCTGTCTAAACATGAGGTCCTGTCACTGTCTGTCTAAACATGGGGTCCAGTCACTGTCTTTCTAACATGGAAGATAACAACAAGCTACCATGGGGGGTCCATTCTACACAGGAAGACAACAACAAGCTACCATGGGGAGTCCATTCTACACAGGAAGATAACAACAAGCTACCATGGGGAGTCCATTCTACACAGGAAGATAACAACAAGCTACCATGGGGAGTCCATTCTACACAGGAAGATAACAACAAGCTACCATGGGGAGTCCATTCTACAGAGGAAGATAACAACAAGCTACCATGGGGAGTCCATTCTACACAGGAAGATAACAACAAGCTACCATGGGGAGTCCATTCTACACAGGAAGATAACAACAAGCTACCATCTACACAGGAAGATAACAACAAGCTACCATGGGGAGTCCATTCTACACAGGAAGATAACAACAAGCTACCATGGGGAGTTTGTTCTACACAGGAAGATAACAACAAGCTACCATGGGGAGTCCATTCTACACAGGAAGATAACAACAAGCTACCATGGGGAGTCCATTCTACACAGGAAGATAACAACAAGCTACCATGGGGAGTCCATTCTTCACAGGAAGATAACAACAAGCTTCCATCCCTCACCTGACCTGCACACATACCCCCCCCAACCCTCCTTACAACCCCCACCTGACCTGCACACATACCCCTCAAGCCTCCTTCCATCCCCCACCTGACCTGCACACATACCCCCTCAACCCTCCTTCCATCCCCCACCTGACCTGCACACATACCCCCTCAAGCCTCCTTCCATCCCCCACCTGACCTGCACACATACCCCCTCAAGCCTCCTTCCATCCCCCACCTGACCTGCACACATACCCCCTCAAGCCTCCTTCCATCCCCCACCTGACCTGCACACATACCCCCCAAGCCTCCTTCCATCCCCCACCTGACCTGCACACATACCCCCTCAAGCCTCCTTCCATCCCCCACCTGACCTGCACACATACCCCCCAAGCCTCCTTCCATCCCCCACCTGACCTGCACACATACCCCCCTCAAGCCTCCTTCCATCCCCCACCTGACCTGCACACATACCCCCTCAAGCCTCCTTCCATCCCCCACCTGACCTGCACACATACCCCCCAAGCCTCCTTCCATCCCCCACCTGACCTGCACACATACCCCCAACCCTCCTTCCATCCCCCACCTGACCTGCACACATGCCCCCCTCCCTCCTTCCAACCCCCACCTGACCTGCACACATACCCCCCAAACCTCATTCCAACCCCCACCTGACCAGCACACATACCCCCAACCCTCCTTCCATCCCCCACCTGACCTGCACACATACGCCCTAACCCTCCTTCCAACCCACACCTGACCTGCACACATACCCCCCTCCCTCCTTCCATCCCCCACCTGACCTGCACACATACCCCCCAACCCTCCTTCCATCCCCCACCTGACCTGCACATATACCCCTTTAACTCTAACCCTCCTTCCACCCCCACTTGACCTGCACATATACCCCCTAACTCTAACTCTCCTTCCATCCCCCACCTGACCTGCACACATACCCCCCCATTTAACCCACTCAAACAAACACATATAAAAAGCCACAACAAAGCCCTTCCTTAAGCCCTACCCCCCACCCTCCTCCCACCTGCTCAACCCCCTTCACCCTGTTCACTCTATAATTGGCTAGCTGATACTTAAGGCCAAGAGCTTTTAATAAGCAATAGAGGCAGGAGAAAAACTGACAATAACGCCTGCCCTACATCAATTATTGGATACATATCCATCACTCTGTGACTTATACATGACCCCAGGCACCTGCCAGTAGGAGTATTGACCGGCCAGGCTCTCCCTAGTGCAAGTGACAAGTTCCATTTGCAATCACATTTATTAAACGGCTGTTAGAATGAGTAAAGGCATGCACAGCCAAAGCCACAGCTATAGCCTGTCTCAGTTTAACAACCCCCTAAGATTTTATTCACTATACTGAACAAAAATATAAACGCAACATGCAACAACTTCAAAGATTTTACTGAGATACAGTTCATATAAGGAAATCAGTCAATTGAAATAAATTAATTAGGCCCTAATCTATGGATTTTACATGACTGGGCTGGGGCGAAGCCATGGGTGGGCCTGGGAAGGGCATAGGCCCATCCGCTTGGGAGCCAGGCCAACCCACTCAGGTCCAGCCAATCAGAATGAGTTTTTCCCCAATAAAGGGCTTTATTACAGGCAGAAATACTTCTCAGCAACCCCCCTCCTCCTCCTCAGACAATCACGGAGGTGAAGAAGCCGGATGTGGAGGTCCTGGGCTGGCGTGGTTACATGTGGTTGTGAGGTTGGTTGGATGTACTGCCAAATTCTCTAAAATTATGTTGGAGGTGGCTTATGGTAGAGAAAATAACATTAAATTATGTGGCAACAGGTCTGTTGGACATTCCTGCATTCAGCATGCCAATTGCATGTTCCCTCAAAATTTGAGACATCGATGGCATTGTGTTGTGTGACAAAACTTCACATTTTAGAGTGGCATTTTATTGTTCCCAGCACAAGGTGCACCTGTGTATCGATCATGCTTTTTAATCAACTTCTTGATATGCCATACCTGTCAGGGGGATGGATTATCTTGGTAAAGGAGAAATGCTCATTAACATGGATGTAAACAAGATAAGCTTTTTGTGTGTAAGGCACATTTCTGGGATCTTTTTTTTCAGCTCAGGAAACACTTTACATGTTGCATTTATATTTTTGTTCAGTAGAATTTGAGGGAGAGCGAAATAACAAATGAATGTATAACATTGATGAATAAGGGAATGAATATGTGATGAATGAGTGGTATGAACGGACATGGTTTCTGGTTTCGGGTTGATGATTGGGATGATTTTTTACCTTCTTTAATAGCTCCTCAGCCCCTAACCTTTACCCATCTCTCCTTGCCCTCTGTCCACAACTGACAGTGTGAATATTTTTTTCTCTAGAACCTACTAAGATAATTTTCTGTAGACACTGTATCACATCTTTTTGAGGCTCTGGTGTGTGTGTGTGTGTGTGTGTGTGTGTGTGTGTGTGTGTGTGTGTGTGTGTGTGTGTGTGTGTGTGTGTGTGTGTGTGTGTGTGTGTGTGTGTGTGTGTGTGTGTGTGTGTGTGTGTGTGTGTGTGTGTGTGTGTGTGTGTGTGTAAATGACAGCTCGTCAACATGAGTAATACCATTATTTTTTAAATTATATGTTTGTAAAGCGCTGTGCTCTTTGTGCAAGTCCAGCAGGTCTATTCCTATGGCATTAGAGATGTGACAAGCAAACAAGGCCCCATCTCTGGGCCAAACCCCCATCACAATAATAAAAGAGAGAGCGAGAGAGGGGGAGTGAGAGAGTGAGAAGGAGAGAGAGAGGGGGGAGAGAGAAGGGGGAGAGAGAGTGACTGTTGAGGAGAAATTATGAAGGGGGTTGTAAAAGCAGCCACTCCCCCTCCCTCTGCCTTCCTTCCTACTCCCTCCTCCCTCCCTCTGCCTTCCTTTCTACTCCCTCCTCCCTCCCTCTGCCTTCCTTCCTACTCCCTCCTCCCTCCCTACACCCTCCTCCCTCTGCCTTCCTTCCTACTCCCTCCTCCCTCTGCCTTCCTTCCTACTCCCTCCTCCCTCTGCCTTCCTCCCTACTCCCTCCTCCCTCCCTACACCCTCCTCCCTCTGCCTTCCTCCCTACTCCCTCCTCCCTCTGCCTTCCTTCCTACTCCCTCCTCCCTCTGCCTTCCTCCCTCCTCCCTCTCCTTCCCTCCCTCCCTCCCTACACCCTCTCCCTCTGCCTTCCTCCCTACTCCCTCCTCCCTCTGCCTTCCTTCCCTACTCCCTCCTCCCTCTGCCTTCCTTCCTACTCCCTCCTCCCTCTGCCTCCCTCCCTCCCTTCCTCTCCTCCTCCCTCTGCCTTCCTTCCTACTCCCTCCTCCCTCTGCCTTCCTTCCTACTCCCTCCTCCCTCTGCCTTCCTTCCTACCCCCTCCTCCCTCCCTTCCTCCTACTCCCTCCCTCCCTCCTCTGCCTCTGCCTTCCTCCCTCCCTCCTCCCTCTGCCTTCCTTCCTACTCCCTCCCTCCCTCCCTCCCTACTCCCTCCTCCCTCTGCCTTCCTCCCCTTCCTCCCTCCCTCCTCCCTCTCCTCCCTTCCTACACCCTCCTCCCTCTGCCTTCCTCCCTACTCCCTCCTCCCTCTGCCTTCCTTCCTACTCCCTCCTCCCTCCCTACTCCCTCCTCCCTCTGCCTTCCTTCCTACTCCCTCCTCTCTCTGCCTTCCTTCCTACTCCCTCCTCCCTCTGCCTTCCTTCCTACTCCCTCCTCCCTCTGCCTTCCTTCCTACCCCCTCCTCCCTCCCTACTCCCTCCTCCCTCTGCCTTCCTTCCTCCTCCTCCCTCCTCCCTCTGCCTTCCTTCCTACTCCCTCCTCCCTCTGCCTTCCTTCCTACTCCCTCCTCCCTCTGCCTTCCTTCCACTCCCTCCTCCCTCCCTCTGCCTTCTGCCTTCCTTCCTACTCTCTCCTCCCTCTGCCCTCCTTCCTACTCCATCCTCCCTGCCTTCCTACTCTCTCCTCCCTCTGCCTTCCTTCCTCCTCCCTCTGCCTTCCTTCCCCTCTGCCTCCCTCCTTCCTTCCTACTCCCTCCTCCCTCTGCCTTCCTTCCTACTCCCTCCTCCCTCTGCCTTCCTTCCTACTCCCTCCTCCCTCTGCCTTCCTTCCTACTCCCTCCTCCTCCCTCTGCCTTCCTTCCTTCCTCCCTCCTCCCTCTGCCTTCCTTCCTACTCCCTCCTCCCTCTGCCCTCCTTCCTACTCCCTCCTCCCTCCCTACTCCCTCCTCCCTCTACCTTCCTTCCTACTCCCTCCTCCCTCTGCCTTCCTTCCTACTCCCTCCTCCCTCTGCCTTCCTTCCTACTCCCTCCTCCCTCTGCCTTCCTTCCTACTCCCTCCTCCCTCTGCCTTCCTTCCTACCCCCTCCCTACTCCCTCCCTACTCCCTCCTCCCTCTACCTTCCTTCCTACTCCCTCCTCCCTCTGCCTTCCTTCCTACTCCCTCCTCCCTCTGCCTTCCTTCCTACTCCCTCCTCCCTCTTCCTTCCTTCCTACTCCATCCTCCCTCTGCCTTCTTCCTTCCTACTCCCTCCTCCCTCTGCCTTCCTTCCTACTCCCTCCTCCCTCTGCCTTCCTTCCTACTCCATCCTCCCTCTGCCTTCATTCCTACCCCTCCTCCCTCTGCCTTCCTTCCTACTCCCTCCTCCCTCTGCCTTCCTTCCTACTCCCTCCTCCCTCTGCCTTCCTTCCTACTCCCTCCTCCCTCTGCCTTCCTTCCTACTCCCTCCTCCCTCTGCCTTCCTTCCTACTCCCTCCTCCCTCTGCCTTCCTTCCTACTCCCTCCTCCCTCTGCCTTCCTTCCTACTCCCTCCTCCCTCTGCCTTCCTTCCACTCCCTCCTCCCTCTGCCTTCCTTCCTACTCTCTCCTCCCTCTGCCCTCCTTCCTACTCCATCCTCCCTCCCTACTCCCTCCCTACTCCCTCCTCCCTCTGCCTTCCTTCCTACCCCTCCTCCCTCTGCCTTCCTTCCTACCCCCTCCTCCCTCTGCCTTCCTTCCTACTCCCTCCTCCCTCTGCCTTCCTTCCTACTCCCTCCTCCCTCTGCCTTCCTTCCTACTCCCTCCTCCCTCTGCCTTCCTTCCTACTCCCTCCTCCCTCTGCCTTCCTTCCTACTCCTCCTCCCTCTGCCTTCCTTCCTACTCCTCCTCCCTCTCCTCCTTCCCTACTCCCTCCTCCCTCTGCCTTCCTTCCTACTCCCTCCTCCCTCTGCCTTCCTTCCTACTCCCTCCTCCCTCTGCCTTCCTTCCTACTCCCTCCTCCCTCTGCCTTCCTTCCTACTCCCTCCTCCCTCTGCCTTCCTTCCTACCCCCTCCCTCCTCCCTCCCTACTCCCTCCTCCCTCTGCCTTCCTTCCTACTCCCTCCTCCCTCTGCCTTCCTTCCTACTCCCTCCTCCCTCTGCCTTCCTTCCTACTCCCTCCTCCCTCTTCCTTCCTTCCTACTCCATCCTCCCTCTGCCTTCCTTCCTACTCCCTCCTCCCTCTGCCTTCCTTCCTACTCCCTCCTCCCTCTGCCTTCCTTCCTACTCCATCCTCCCTCTGCCTTCATTCCTACCCCCTCCTCCCTCTGCCTTCCTTCCTACTCCCTCCTCCCTCTGCCTTCCTTCCTACTCCCTCCTCCCTCTGCCTTCCTTCCTACTCCCTCCTCCCTCTGCCTTCCTTCCTACTCCCTCCTCCCTCTGCCTTCCTTCCTACTCCCTCCTCCCTCTGCCTTCCTTCCTACTCCCTCCTCCCTCTGCCTTCCTTCCTACTCCCTCCTCCCTCTGCCTTCCTTCCTACTCCCTCCTCCCTCTGCCTTCCTTCCCCTACTCCCTCCTCCCTCTGCCTTCCTTCCTACTCCCTCCTCCCTCTGCCTTCATTCCTACTCTCTCCTCTCTCTGCCTCCCTTCCTACTCCCTCCTCCCTCCCTCTGCCTTCCTTCCTACTCCCTCCTCTCTCTGCCTTCCTTCCTACTCCCTCCTCCCTCTGCCTTCCTTCCTACTCCCTCCTTCCTCCACCATCCTCCCTCCTCCATCCATCCTGCTCCCTTCATTCCCTGGCCCGTAGAGTTATGCCTCCCTTAATTGGCTTCAGTAGTGTTCAGAGCAAACAGTTTAAATAAGTAAAAGAGAGATGGGGGAGTAGAGGAGAGTGGGGAAGAAGAGCTGGACTTGGCTGACATGGCAGGGATGGGGGAGGCACAGAGAGGGGGAGAGTATGGGCAAGAGAGCTGATGGGGGTGATATTCCAGAGGGTGGAGACGAGTGACGTGTAGGGGAAGGAGAGCTGAGCTAGGCTGAAGAGGGATAGATGTGGGGAGGCAGGTATAGAATGAGGGAGTATAGCTGACAGGGGAGAGATGTGGGGAGGCCTTCTGTAGCTCAGTTGGTAGAGCATGGCGCTTGTAACGCCAGGGTAGTGGGTTCGATCCCCGGGACCACCCATACGTAGAATGTATGCACACATGACTGTAAGTCGCTTTGGATAAAAGCGTCTGCTAAATGGCATATATTATTATTATTATATATTATAACTGACAGGGGAGAGATGTGGGGTGGCAGGTGCAGAATGAGGGAGTAAAGCTGACAAGGGAGAGATGTGGGGTGGCAGGTATAGAATGAGAGAGTATAGCTGACAGGGGAGAGATGTGGGGTGGCAGGTATAGAATGAGGGAGTATAGCTGACAGGGGAGAGATGTGGGGTGGCAGGTATAGAATGAGGGAGTATAGCTGACAGGGGAGAGATGTGGGGTGGCAGGTATAGAATGAGGGAGTATAGCTGACAGGGGAGAGATGTGGGGTGGCAGGTATAGAATGAGGGAGTATAGCTGACAGGGGAGATGTGGGGTGGAGGTATAGAATGTGGGGTGGCAGGTATAGAATGAGGGAGTATAGCTGACAGGGGAGAGATGTGGGGTGGCAGGTATAGAATGAGGGAGTAAAGGTGACGAGGGAGGGAGTGATAGAGAAGAGACTGGGGAGGAAGGGTGTGATGGGAAAGTGACAGGAAGATGGGGTGGCAGAGTATAGAAGAAGAGACTGACAGGGGAGAGATGGAAGGGGTATAGATGGGAAAGTGACAGGGGGGAGGGAGAGAGGTATGATGGGGAGTGATGACAGGGGGGATGTGGGGTGGAAGGTATAGGGAGTATGATTGGAAAGTGACAGGGAGGTATAGATGAGGAGTGATGGGGGAGTGATTGGGAGGAAGAATGAGGGAGCTGACAGGGGGAGAGATTGTATAGAAAGTGACAGGGAGGAGGGAGAGAGTGATGGGGGAGTGATTGGGAGAATGAGGGAAGGAGGGAGTGATTGGAAAGTGACAGGGAGGGAGAGAGTGATAGGGGAGTGATCGTGGGGGGAAGGAGGAAGTGATGGGAAAGTGACAGGGAGGGAGAGAGTGATGGGGGAGTGATTGGGAGGGAAGGAGGGAGTGATTGGAAGATGACAGGGGAGAGATGGGGTGGCAGGTATAGAATGAGGGAGTGATTGACAGGGGAGAGAAGGGGTGGCAGGTATAGATGAGGGAGAAAGGTGACAGGGAGGGAGGAGAGAAGAGACTGGGGAGGAAGGGTGTGATGGGAAAGTGACAGGAAGGGAGAGAGTGATAGAGAAGAGACTGGGGAGGAAGGGTGTGATGGGAAAGTGACAGGGAGGGAGGAGTGATTTGATTGGGAGGGAAGGGGGAGTGATTGGAAAGTGACAGGAGGGGGGGAGTGATGGGGGAGTGACTGAGGGAAGGAGGGAGTGATTGGAAAGTGACAGGGAGGGAGAGAGTGATGGGGGAGTGATTGGGACGGAAGGAGGGAGTGATTGGAAAGTGACAGGGAGGGAGAGAGTGATGGGGGAGTGATTGGGAGGGAAGGAGGGAGTGATTGGAAAGTGACAGGGAGGGAGAGAGTGATGGGGAGTGATCGGGAGGGAAGGAGGGAGTGATTGGAAAGTGACAGGGAGGGAGAGAGTGATGGGGAGTGATTGGGAGGGAAGGAGGGAGTGATTGGAAAGTGACAGGGAGGGAGAGAGTGATGGGGGAGTGATCGGGAGGGAAGGAGGAGGGAGGATGGAGAAGAGTGATTGGAGAAGTGACGGGGGGGGAGGATGGGGAGTGACGGGAGGGAGGGGGGGAGTGATTGGGAGTGGAAGGAGGGAGTGATGGGAAAGTGACAGGGAGGGGGAGAGAGTGATGGGGGAGTGATTGGGAGGGAAGGAGGGAGTGATTGAAAGTGACAGGGAGGGAGAGAGTGATGGGGGAGTGATTGGGAGGGAAGGAGGGAGTGATTTGAAAGTGACAGGGAGGGAGAGAGTGATGGGGGAGTGATTGGGAGGGAAGGAGGGAGTGATTGGAAAGTGACAGGGAGGGAGAGAGTGATGGGGGAGTGATTGGGAGGGAAGGAGGGAGTGATTTGAAAGTGACAGGGAGGGAGAGAGTGATGGGGGAGTGATTGGGAGGGAAGGAGGGAGTGATTGGAAAGTGACAGGGAGGGAGAGAGTGATGGGGGAGTGATCGGGAGGGAAGGAGGGAGTGATTGGAAAGTGACAGGGAGGGAGAGAGTGATGGGGGAGTGATTGGGAGGGAAGGAGGGAGTGATTTGAAAGTGACAGGGAGGGAGAGAGTGATGGGGGAGTGATTGGGAGGGAAGGAGGGAGTGATTGGAAAGTGACAGGGAGGGAGAGAGTGATGGGGGAGTGATTGGGAGGGAAGGAGGCAGGGAGGGATGGAGAAGAGCTGGAAGAGAAACGGGGAGGGAGTGATGGGGGAGTGACGTAGGAGGGAGGGAGTGATGGGGGAGTGACTGAAGAGGGAGGGAGTGATGGGGGAGTGACTGAAGAGGGAGGAAGTGATGGTGGAGGATAGACGGGGAGGGAGGGAGTGATTGTTTGGAGGAGAGATGGGGAGGAAGTGATTGGTGGGGAGTAACGGAAGAGGGAGGAATTGATGGTGGAGGAGAGACGGGGAGGGAGGGAGTGAAGGTGGAGGAGAGACGGGGAGGGAGGGAGTGAAGGTGGAGGTGAGACGGGGGAGGGAGGGAGTGATGGTGGAGGAGAGACGGGGAAGGGTG
>NC_060182.1:15916883-15919383 GCF_021184085.1 Oncorhynchus gorbuscha
CTCCTCCAGCAGAGATGAGGAGGGAATCCATTTATTTACCCCCTAGAGCCCAACATTACTTACCCAACATTACTTCCCCAATAATAGATCCCCAATAATACTTCCCCAACAATACTTCCCCAACACTGCTCCCCGACACTACTCAACACTACTCCCCAACACTACTCCTCAACACTACTCCTCAACACTGTTTCCACAATAA
Source organism: Oncorhynchus gorbuscha (assembly GCF_021184085.1). Classification (NCBI taxonomy): domain Eukaryota; kingdom Metazoa; phylum Chordata; class Actinopteri; order Salmoniformes; family Salmonidae; genus Oncorhynchus; species Oncorhynchus gorbuscha. The sequence continues at coordinate 15,917,086 of NC_060182.1, forward strand.
TACTTCCCCAACACTTCTTCCAAAACACTTCTCCCCAAACTACTTCCCCAATAATACTTCCCCAACACTGCTCTCCAACACTACTCCCAACACTGCTCTCCAACACTACTCCCAACACTACTCCCCAACACTACTCCTCAACACTGCTCTCCAACACTACTCCTCAACACTACTCCTCAACACTACTCCTCAACACTACTCCCCAACACTGTTTCCCCGACAGTCCCACCAGATCTGTAAACCTGTATAACCACCATGCTCTCTCACTGCTCTCTCAGTTCTCCCATTGAGCCCCAGTCTCCTAAACTATCCTCTCCTCCCAGCTCTCTGCATCCCTCTCACTCCCCTAACCTCCTGTTCTCTCTTTCCAGCTCTCTCCATCCCTCCCAGTCCCCTAACCTCCTCTCCTCCCAGTCCCCTCCTCCCCTCTCCTCTTTCCCATCTCTCTCCATGCCTCCCGGTCACCTAACCTTGTTTCCTCCCAGCTCTCTCCATCCCTCCCAGTCCCCTCCTCTCCTCCCTGTCCCCTAAGTGCCGCTCCTCTCCTCCCAGTGCTCTCCATCCCTCCCAGTCCTCTCCTCTCCTCCCAGTGCTCCCCATCCCTCCCAGTCCCCTAAGTGCCACTCCTATCCCCCCAGTGCTCCCCATCCCGCTCAGTCCTCTTCACTCATTCCATTCACACCAAAGCTCTCCCACCTCTCCCCATCTTTCACCACCTCTGCTCCTACTCTTCCCTCATCTCTCCAAATCTCTCCCAAAGCTCCCATCTGTCTTTTCCTCTTCATCATCCTTTATATTAGTTGTCCCATCCCAGGAGTCTTTCCCAGTCAGTCCTCCCAGCAATGCTTTCATTTCATCTCACTTTTCCCACATCTCTGATCTCAAGAGGATGACTGGCTGTCATGGCCTTGGACACCCATGAAGAGAGACACACACACACGCACACGCACACGCACACACACACAGACACAGACACAGACACAGACACAGACACAGACACAGACACACACACACACACACACACACACACACACACACACACACACACACACACACACACACACACACACACACACACACACACACACACACACACACACACACACACACACACACACACACACACACACACACACACACACACACACACACACACACACACACACACACACACACACACACAGGAGAGATAGACACACACGCATGTACACACGGAAAACACACACACACACGAACACGCACATTCATACACACAGAGTAAGTTATGTGTGTATGGCGGTGAGGTGTGGGGACGTTAGCCCTGGGTTATCTCTGGGGAGAACTCAAACTCAATTCCAATCTTTTTCACTTTAGGTGTGCTAGGGAGGAGGAAGATGGAGGGAGGGAGTTGTAGGGTGGAGGATAGAGAGAGGAGGATGGGGTGTGGTGGATGGAGGGTGGAGCAGGGAGGGTGGTTGATGGAGGGTGGTGGATGGAGGGTGGAGGATGGAGGGTGGAGGAGGGAGGAGGATGGTGGAAGGGGGATGGAGGGTAGAGGATGGAGGGTGAAGGAGGGAGGAGGATGGTGGAAGGGGGTGGATGGTGGAAGGGGGATGGAGGGTGGAGGAGGGTGGAGGAGGATGGTGGAAGGGGGATGGAGGGTGGAGGAGGGTGGAGGAGGGAGGAGGATGGTGGAAGGGGGATGGAGGGTGGAGGAGAGTGGAGGAGGGAGGAGGATGGTGGAAGGGGGATGGAGGGTAGAGTAGGGAGGAGGATGGTGGAAGGGGGATGGAGGGTAGAGGAGGGAGGAGGATGGTGGAACTACCCTATCAATTGACACAACTGCAACGGTTTTATGGAAACCGACAAACAATATACCATGTTTAGGTCATGAAAGTTTCAGGATAACGAGATCCATTGAAACCAATTACCGTGGAATATGAACCAATTGGACTACATTATCTATGGATGTCACAAACCTTGCCGAAGATGGTGCCTCTTCCTGTTCGGGCGGTGCTCGGCGGTCGTCGTCGCCGGCCTATTAGCTACCAACGACTCCCTTTCCGTTTGTTTTGGGTTATTGGGTAATTGGGTACACCTGTTTTGTATTAGGGTTTGTTTGTAGCGTATTTAAGGGCACTAGGCCCGCTGGGTATTTGTGCTGGCTTGTTTGTGTTACTCTGTGTTTGATGGTGTGAGTTATTTGTGTATTTATTCTCTGGACTATTTTGTCCTGTTGTTTGGACTGGCAACTTATATGCGCCCTGTGTGTTGGCGTGACTGTTTTGTTGCGCTGGGGAATAAATTTGAAAGAAAGAC
>NC_060182.1:15926883-15961883 GCF_021184085.1 Oncorhynchus gorbuscha
CTTCATAGCAGACTGAGAATCACTTATAGAACTAGCCACATGTTCTATTACTAGTCTCAGGATATATCCACCAAAATCTCAACATTTGTCCTGTATGTTTTTCATACAGTATGTGTTATATTACATGTATTAAATGTTTAGTAATCTGGATGAAGTCAATGAAATGCTGAGAAAATTGTAGGATGAACCTGTATACTTTTGGATTTGGTTTGTGCAGCTCCGAGCTGCATTGCTGAACTAATGTGTAGCAGAATGTTGTTCAACGTCTTATTGGGGTTTTTCCAAGGCACACATTCCATTCTAATGAGCATAAGATGCATGGTAGTTCTGTTGTAATTGTGTGTGTGTGTGAGAGAGAGAGAGAGAGAGAGAGAGAGAGAGAGAGAGAGAGAGCTAAACTGTGTATACCAAGCTGCTGCTACTCTTCCTGTGGTCCACATAAAACATGAGATAATACAGAATATTATTAGACAATTACAGCTGAAGGACAAAAATACATTCAATTACATAATAAAACCCTTCTCCTCACTCATGACGATACCAGGAAATGACCCCCGCATAATTCTCTACCCCTAGGACAGAAGCGGAGCTTGCATGAGGGCAATGGGCCCATGCAATCCTGCAGATTAAAACAAATAATAAACTATTACTATTTTTCGACGATGATGTACCAAAAACCAAAACCAAGTCCGGGCTCTGGCTGGGCCACTCAAGGACATTCAGAGACTTGTTCCGAAGCCACTTCTGCGTTATCTTGGCTGTGTGCTTAGGGTCGTTATCCTGTTGGAAGGTGAACCTCCGCCCCAGTCTGAGGTCCTGAGTGCTCTGGAGCAGATTTTCATCAACAATCTTGCAGTACTTTGCTCAGTTCATCCTCAATCCTGACTAGTCTACCAGTTTCTGCCACTGAAAAACATCCCCATAGCATGATGCTACCACCACCATGCTTCCCTCGTAGGGATGGTATTGGCCAGGTGATGAGCTGTGCCTGGTTTCCTCCAGACGTGACGTGAGTTCAATCTTGGTTTCATCAGACCAGATAATCTTGTTTCTCATTGTCTGAGAGTCCTTTAGGTGCCTTTTGGCAAACTCCAAGTGGGCTGTCATGCCTTTTACTGAGGAGTGGCTTCCGTCTGGCCACTCTACCATAAAGGCCTGATTGGTGGAGTGCTGCAGAGATTCTTGTCCTTCTGGAAGTTTTTTTCCATCTCCACAGAAGAACTCTGGAGCTCTGTCAGTGACCATCAGGTTCTTGGTCACCTCCATGACCAAGGCACTTCTTCCCCGAATACTCAGTTTGGCCGGGCGGCCAGCTCTAGGAAGAGTCTTGGTGGTTCCAAACTTCTTTCATTTAAGAATGATGGAGGCCCCTGTGTTCTTGGGGACATTCAATGCTGCATAAAGTTTTTGGAAGCCTTCCCCCGACACAATCCTGTCTCGGAGCTCTACGGACAATTCCTTTTATCTCATGGGTTGGTTTTTGCTCTGACATGCACTGCCAACAGTGGGGCCTTATATAGACAGACAGGTGTTCCTTTCCAAACCGTGTCTAATAAATTTAATTTACCACAGGTGGACTCCAAGTTGTAGAAACATCTCAAGGATGATCAATGTAAACAGGATTCACCTGAGCTCAATTCCCCGTCTCATAGAAAATGGTCTGAATACTTATGTAAATAATGTATTTCTGTTTTTATTTTTAATAAATTAGCAAAAATGTCATTATGGGTTATTGTGTGTAGGATTTGTAATTATTTAATCCATTTTAGAATAAGGCTGTAATGTAACAATTTTTTTTTAAAGTCAAGTGGTCTGAATGCTTTCCAAATGCACTGTATAATATGATATATAATAGAATTTCATTACATTTTGGAATTTTTCTGAGCTGGTGTTGCTTATTTATAAAGCGATGTATATCTGTGTCTGTCGCTATACCCCTTTGAGGGGCACCCTGCATGGCATTGGACCTAGGGTGGGTTGCTAATATGACCAGTATTGTGCCTTTGGCTGCTGGACAAAGACAGAAAGTTGATATGAAAACCAATAGAACAGGAAAGAATGCTGGTTTCAATGGCATGTGAAGAAGTCTTTAAAAAAGGATTACATAAATGTTCCTATGGTCTGATTTTGGCTAGGCTACTTTGAAGCAATGTGTCAGGGAATCTTAATGTTTGTGCTTTTCTTTTAGCATATTCTGTATTCTATTCATGTGCTGTTCTAATAACCAATGTACTGTATGTGTTCATACACATGGCTGACTGTACAAATCCTCACTTATCAGTAGCTGCAATTTGGCCGTATGCGAAGACCGTGCTTTGAGAACGAACTAAAGATATCTCAGTTTCAAGTTCTCAGCTTAGAGAGAAGAAGCCTTGTGAAGTGTTGGTCTGTCACATGTTATGAAACAGTATTGCTGGGTCAAATTTACATTTACATTACATTTACATTTAAGTCATTTAGCAGACGCTCTTATCCAGAGCGACTTACAAATTGGTGCATTCACCTTATGACATCCAGTGGAACAGTCACTTTACAATAGTGCATCTAAATCTTAAAGGGGGGGGGTGAGAGGGATTACTTATCCTATCCTAGGTATTCCTTAAAGAGGTGGGGTTTCAGGTGTCTCCGGAAGGTGGTGATTGACTCCGCTGTCCTGGCGTTGTGAGGGAGTTTGTTCCACCATTGGGGGGCCAGAGCAGCGAACAGTTTTGACTGGGCTGAGCGGGAGCTGTACTTCCTCAGTGGTAGGGAGGCGAGCAGGCCAGAGGTGGATGAACGCAGTGCCCTTGTTTGGGTGTAGGGCCTGATCAGAGCCTGGAGGTACTGAGGTGCCGTTCCCCGCACAGCTCCGTAGGCAAGCACCATGGTCTTGTAGCGGATGCGAGCTTCTACTGGAAGCCAGTGGAGAGAAAGGAGGAGCGGGGTGACGTGAGAGAACTTGGGAAGGTTGAACACCAGACGGGCTGCGGCGTTCTGGATGAGTTGAAGGGGGTTTAATGGCACAGGCAGGGAGCCCAGCCAACAGCGAGTTGCAGTAATCCAGACGGGAGATGACAAGTGCCTGGATTAGGACCTGCGCCGCTTCCTGTGTGAGGCAGGGTCGTACTCTGCGGATGTTGTAGAGCATGAACCTACAGGAACGGGCCACCGCCTTGATGTTGGTTGAGAATGACAGGGTGTTGTCCAGGATCACGCCAAGGTTCTTAGCGCTTTGGGAGGAGGACACGATGGAGTTGTCAACCGTGATGGCGAGATCATGGAACGGGCAGTCCTTCCCCGGGAGGAAGAGCAGCTCCGTCTTGCCGAGGTTCAGCTTGAGGTGGTGATCCGTCATCCACACTGATATGTCTGCCAGACATGCAGAGATGCGATTCGCCACCTGGTCATCAGAAGGGGGAAAGGAGAAGATTAATTGTGTGTCGTCTGCATAGCAATGATAGGAGAGACCATGTGAGGTTATGACAGAGCCAAGTGACTTGGTGTATAGCGAGAATAGGAGAGGGCCTAGAACAGAGCCCTGGGGGACACCAGTGGTGAGAGCGCGTGGTGAGGAGACAGATTCTCGCCACGCCACCTGGTAGGAGCGACCTGTCATGTAGGACGCAATCCAAGCGTGGGCCGCGCCGGAGATGCCCAACTCGGAGAGGGTGGAGAGGAGGATCTGATGGTTCACAGTATCGAAGGCAGCCGATAGATCTAGAAGGATGAGAGCAGAGTTAGCTTTAGCAGTGCGGAGCGCCTCCGTGATACAGAGGAGAGCAGTCTCAGTTGAATGACTAGTCTTGAAACCTGACTGGTTTGGATCAAGGAGGTCATTCAGAGAGAGATAGCGGGAGAGCTGGCCAAGGACGGCACGTTCAAGAGTTTTGGAGAGAAAAGAAAGAAGGGATACTGGTCTGTAATTGTTGACATCGGAGGGATCGAGTGTAGGTTTTTTCAGAAGGGGTGCAACTCTCGCTCTCTTGAAGACGGAAGGGACGTAGCCAGCGGTCAGGGATGAGTTAATGAGCGAGGTGAGGTAAGGGAGAAGGTCTCCGGAAATGGTCTGGAGAAGAGAGGAGGGGATAGGGTCAAGCGGGCAGGCTGTTGGGCGGCCGGCCGTCAAAAGACGCGAGATTTCATCTGGAGAGAGAGGGGAGAAAGAGGTCAGAGCACAGGGTAGGGCAGTGTGAGCAGAACCAGCGGTGTCGTTTGACTTAGCAAACGAGGATCGGATGTCGTCGACCTTCTTTTCAAAATGGTTGATGAAGACATCCGCAGAGAGGGAGGAGGGGGGGAGGAGGATTCAGGAGGGAGGAGAAGGTGGCAAAGAGCTTCCTAGGGTTAGAGGCAGATGCTTGGAATTTAGAGTGGTAGAAAGTGGCTTTAGCAGCAGAGACAGAGGAGGAAAATGTAGAGAGGAGGGAGTGAAAGGATGCCAGGTCCGCAGGGAGGCGAGTTTCCTCCATTTCCGCTCGGCTGCCCGGAGCCTTGTTCTGTGAGCTCGCAATGAGTCATCGAGCCACAGAGCGGGAGGGGAGGACCGAGCCGGCCTGGAGGATAGGGGACATAGAGAGTCAAAGGATGCAGAGAGGGAGGAGAGGAGGGTTGAGGAGGCAGAATCAGGAGATAGGTTGGAGAAGGTTTGAGCAGAGGGAAGAGATGATAGGATGGAAGAGGAGAGAGTAGCGGGGGAGAGAGAGCGAAGGTTGGGACGGCGCGATACCATCCGAGTAGGGGCAGTGTGGGAGGTGTTGGATGAGAGTGAGAGGGAAAAGGATACAAGGTAGTGGTCGGAGACCTGGAGGGGAGTTGCAATGAGGTTAGTGGAAGAACAGCATCTAGTAAAGATGAGGTCGAGCGTATTGCCTGCCTTGTGAGTAGGGGGGGAAGGTGAGAGGGTGAGGTCAAAAGAGGAGATGAGTGGAAAGAAGGAGGCAGAGAGGAATGAGTCAAAGGTAGACGTGGGGAGGTTAAAGTCGCCCAGAACTGTGAGAGGTGAGCCGTCCTCAGGAAAGGAGCTTATCAAGGCATCAAGCTCATTGATGAACTCTCCGAGGGAACCTAGAGGGCGATAAATGATAAGGATGTTAAGCTTGAAAGGGCTGGTAACTGTGACAGCATGGAATTCAAAGGAGGCGATAGACAGATGGGTAAGGGGAGAAAGAGAGAATGACCACTTGGGAGAGATGAGGATCCCGGTGCCACCACCCCGCTGACCAGAAGCTCTCGGGGTGTGCGAGAACATGTGGGCGGACGAAGAGAGAGCAGTAGGAGTAGCAGTGTTGTCTGTGGTGATCCATGTTTCCGTCAGTGCCAAGAAGTCGAGGGACTGGAGGGAGGCATAGGCTGAGATGAACTCTGCCTTGTTGGCCGCAGATCGGCAGTTCCAGAGGCTACCGGAGACCTGGAACTCCACGTGGGTCGTGCGCGCTGGGACCACCAGATTAGGGTGGCCGCGGCCACGCGGTGTGGAGCGTTTGTATGGTCTGTGCAGAGAGGAGAGAACAGGGATAGACAGACACACAGTTGACAGGCTACAGAAGAGGCTACGCTAATGCAAAGGAGATTGGAATGACAAGTGGACTACACGTCTCGAATGTTCAGAAAGTTAAGCTTACGTAGCAAGAATCTTATTGACTAAAATGATTAAAATGATACAGTACTGCTGAAGTAGGCTAGCTGGCAGTGGGTGCGTTGTTGACACTACACTAATCAAGTCGTTCCGTTGAGTGTAATAGTTTCGACAGTGCAGCTATTCGGGGGCTAGCTGGCTAGCTAGCAGTGTTGTTTACGTTACGTTGCGTTAAAAGAATGACAATAGCTGGCTAGCGAACCTAGAAAATCGCTCTAGACTACACAATTATCTTTGATACAAAGACGGCTATGTAGCTAGCTCTGTAGCTAGCTACGATCAAACAAATCAAACCGTTGTACTGTAATGAAATGAAATGAAAATGTGATACTACCTGTGAATGCGACCGGGTTGTGAGTCTATTCGGTAGACGTTGGCTAGCTGTTTGCTAGCTGTTGGCTAGCTGTTGGCTAGCTGTTGGCAAGCTAGCAGAGTCTCCTACGTTAAGGACGACAAATAGCTGGCTAGCTAACCTCGGTAAATTAAGATAATCACTCTAAGACCACACACTCTAAACTACACAATTATCTTGGATACGAAGACAGCAAAGACAGCTATGTAGCTAGCTAACACTACACTAATCAAGTCGTTCAGTTGAGTGTAATAGTTCTACAGTGCAGCTAATCGGTGGACATTAGCTAGCTGGCTAGTGAAGACTACGTTAGGACGGCGAAATACGATAATTACGCAATTATCTTTGATACAAAGATGGCTATGTAGCTAGCTAAGAAGAAATTGCTAAGATTAGACAAAACAAACCGTTGTGCTATAATGAAATGTAATGACAAATAAACAATGAGTGGTTTAAGATTGATTTCGAGAGTCCCTGTGTAAGAATTCTCACGACTTGCCTCGTAATAGGCTATGAAGTTAAACTTCCAGGTACCAAACAATTAATGTTCTCAACTCAGATTGCAAGGTGGTGGGTGATGCAATAATGATAGCCTACCATTTGCCTGCACTCTAATGGTGGTTGCTTATTCATATTAAGAATAGTTGAGAAATAAATATAGGCCCTGTAGCAATAGACAGCTGAGATCCTCCTATTTTTAATAGTGGAAATTAAAACTCTGCTTTCAAGCTCAATCTCATGTAGAAATGCTACTGGGTTTATAAGAACACATGTTGCTGTGAGGAGGAGCTGTGAGTGGGAGCAGCAACTGGTCATATTTCGAGAGGCTCTGTTTTGCGTTACGCATGTGATAAATAAGATACATGATGAACTAAAGACAATACACACACGCTAATTTAATTCCACTAGATTATAACCTATTGTTATGACGTTGCCCTCTTTGGGTACAGAGAGCACATCCCCCTCTCTCTGTCTCCTACAACCAGGCTGCTGTGGTCAGAGAGATCTTAAATTCCTGGAGGAGATTATCTCCTCATGCCACAGTATATAGAGAGAGTGAGTTTTCATAGAGAGAACAAAGGATTTTCTTCCACCTAACAGAACTTGAGGTCCGAACAACATTTATGTTCTGGAGAAGGTATAAAAGATCGGTGAAGAATCCAGCTACGAACTGGTCCGTTTGGTACAATTCTGTGAAACTCATGGGAGACAATATGGCAACATTACCATAACTGTCATGTTTTGTCATAGATTGTCATGTCTTGTCCCTGTGCTTTCTCTTCTATTCGTTTTCCCCCGCTGGTCTTATTAGGTTCTTTCCCTCTCTCTATCTCTCTCTCTCTCTCTCTCTCTCTCTCTCTATCGTTCCGTTCCTGCTCCCAGCTGTTCCTCATTCTCCTAACTACCTCGTTTACTCTTTCACACCTGTCCCCTATTTTGCCCTCTGATTAGAGTCCCTATTTCTCCCTCTGTTTCCGCTTCTGTCCTTGTCGGATCCTTGTTTGCTGTACTGTGTCCTTGTTCCGTCCTGTCGTGTTTTTACCTTCTTCAGATGCTGCGTGTGAGCAGGTGTCTCTATCAGCTACGGCCTGCGCCAACCCGAAGCGACCTGCAGTCTGTGGTCGCATCTCCTGTTGTTCCCCTCTACTGACTAGAGGATTTCAGTTATTCCTGTTTGGACATTACCAGTGAAAGAATTCAGGATTAATCGTTTTTTGTTAAGACTGGAATAAACTCTGTTTCTGTTAAGTCGCTTTTGGGTCCTCATTCACCTGCATAACAATAACGCTGTTTATGAGGCTTACATCTAATTGTTGTATAAGATGAATGAGTTCTGCTACACATTAGTTCAGCAATGCAGCTCAGAGCTGCACAAACAGTATACAGGTCCAACCTACAATTTTCCCAGCATTTCATTAACTTCGTCCAGTTCATATTATTAAGATTACAAAAATGTTAATAAATGTAATTTAACACATACTGTGAGGATGTGAGAATGATACTGTTTGTGAAATTGTGTAATGTGATTTTGGACTGTTTAACGAAGGAAACAAAGGAAATTCCCTTTGGAGTTTAACTAAATCAGAGGGCCGCTGTCACGCCCTGGTCGAAGTATTTTGTGTTTATCTTCATGTATTGGGCCAGGGTGTGGCATGGGGTTTGCGGAATAAGGATTTATGGACATGGGAGGAAATCCTCGACGGGAGAGGACCCTGGGCTAAACCAGGGGAGTGTAGCCGCCCAAATGTGGAACAGGTGGAGGCAGCGAGGAGAGCAGAGTCAGCCGGAGAGAGGAAATGACGATATGAGGGAACACGGTTGGCAAGGAAGCCTGAGAGTCAGTCCCAAAAATTTATTGGGGGGGGGGGGGGGGCTCAGGGAGAGTGTGGCAGAGTCAGGAGTCAGATCTGAGCCAACTCTCCCTGTTTATCGTGAGGAGCCAAGGAGGAGACCAGAACCAGAGCCGGTGTTGGAAGTGAGCGAAGCAGAGACCGTGAAGGAGTTAATGGGGAAATTGGAGGAGAGAGAAATGAGGGAGTTGCTGTGTTGGTGCTTTTTTCATGGAATTCGCCCAACGGAACGTGTCGGGGATTTGATGGCACCTGGGTCAGCGCTCCATACTCGTCCTGAGGTGCGTGTTAGTCGGCTGGTGAAGTTGGTGCCAGCCTCACGCATCAGGCCTCCTGAGCACATCCCTAGCCTTGCACGTCCTGTGCCAACACTGCTCTCAAGATCTCCAGTACGCCTTCACGGTCTAGCCCATCCTGTGCCACCTCCACACACCAGCCCTCCGGTAGCAGCTCCCCGCACCAGGCTTCCTGTGCGTGTCCTCGGCCCAGTACCACCAGTGCCAGCACCACACCTTTCTCCTCTCCTGCGCTACCGGAGTCTCCCGCCTGTTCAGCACAGCTAGAGCCTTCTTCCTCTACAGCGCTGCTGGAGTCTCCTGTCTGTTCAGCGCAGCCAGAGATGTCAGTCTGCATGAAGCAGCCAGAGCTGTCAGTCTGCATGAAGCAGCCAGAGCTGCCAGTCTGCAAGGAGCTGTCAGTCTGCAAGGAGCTGCCAGTCTGCAAGGAGCTGCCAGTCTGCAAGGAGCTGTCAGTCTGCAAGGAGCTGTCAGTCTGCAAGGAGATGCCAGTCTGCAAGGAGCTGTCTGCAAGGAGCTGTCAGTCTGTAAGGAGCTGTCAGTCTGCAAGGAGCTGCCAGTCTGTAAGAAGCCGCCAGAGCTGTCAGTCCACATGGAGCAGCAAGAGATGTCAGTCTGCATGGATCAGCCAGATATGTCAGTCTGCATGGAGCAGCCAGAGCTGTCAGTCTGCATGAAGCAGCCAGGGATTTCAGTCTGCATGAAGCAGCCAGGGTATCAGTCTGCATGGATCAGCGAGAGATGTCAGTTTGCATGGAGCAGCCAGAGCTGTCAGTCTGCATGAAGCAGCCAGAGCTGTCAGTCTGCATGAAGCAGCCAGAGATGTCAGTCTGCAAGGAGCTGTCAGTCTGCAAGGAGCTGTCAGTCTGTAAGGAGCTGTCAGTCTGCAAGGAGCTGCCAGTCTGTAAGAAGCCGCCAGAGCTGTCAGCCCACATGGAGCAGCCAGAGCCGCCAGTCAGCATGGAGCAGCCAGAACCGACAGTCAGCATGGAGCAGCCAGATCTTTCAGTCTGCCCAGTGCCACCAGTGCCGCCAGTCTGCCCAGCGCCGCCAGTCTGCCCAGCACCGCCAGTCTGCCCAGCACCGCCAGTATGCCCAGCGCCGCCAGTCTGCCCAGCGCCACCAGTGCCGCCAGTCTGCCCAGCGCCGCCAGTCTGCCCAGCGCCGCCCGCCCGCGCCGCCAGTCTGCTCTGCGCCGCCAGCGCCGCCAGTCTGCCCTGCGCCGCCAGTCTGCCCAGCGCCGCCAGTGCCCCCAGTCTGCCCAGCGCCGCCAGAGCCCCCAGTCTGCCCAGCGCCGCCAGTCTGCCCAGCGCCGCCAGTCTGCCCAGCGCCGCCAGTGCCCCCAGTCTGCCCAGCGCCGCCAGTGCCGCCAGTCTGCCCAGCGCCGCCAGTCTGCCCAGCGCCGCCAGTACCGCCAGTCTGCCCAGCGCCGCCAGAACTGCCAGTCGGCCAGGATCTGCCAGTCGGCCAGGATCCGCCAGTCTGCCAGTATCCGCCAGAACTGCCAGTCAGCCAGGATCTGCCAGTCAACCAGACTCTTCCAGATCTGCCAGAACTGCCAGTCGGCCAGGATCTGCCAGTCAGCCAGGATCCGCCAGTCAGCCAGAATCCGCCAGATCCGCCAGTCAGCCAGGATCTGGTAGATCTATCTACCTGCCTGAGCTTCCTCTCACTCCTGAGCTTCCTCTTACTCCTGAGCTTCCTCTCACTCCTGAGCTTCCTCTCACTCCTGAGCTTCCTCTCACTCCTGAGCTTCCTCTCACTCCTGAGCTTTCTCTCACTCCCGAGCTTTCTCTCAGTCCCGAGCTGTCCTTCAGTCCCGATCTGCTCCTCAGTCCAGTGGGGTTCTGGGTGAGGACTACTAGGCCATGGTCGGCGGCGAGGGTGGACTATCCAGGGACGCAAGGAGAGGGGACTAAGACATTAACTGAGTGGGGTCCACGTCCCGCACTGGAGCCGCCACCATGGACAGACGCCCACCCTCCCTATTGTTTTGAGGTGCGTTCGGGAGTCCGCACCTTAGGGGGGGGGGGGGGGATTCTGTCACGCCCTGGTCAAAGTATTTTGTGTTTATCTTCATGTATTAGGTCAGGCCAGGGTGTGGCATGGGTTTTTTTGTATTGTGGTGTGTTTTGTCTTAGGGTTTTGGTGTGTATGTATTGGGATTGTAGCTAGTGGGGTGATCTAGCAAAGTCTATGGCTGTCTGGAGTGGTTCTCAATCAGAGGCAGGTGTTTATCATTGTCTCTGATTGGGAACCATATTTAGGCAGCCATATTCTTGAGTTTGTCGTGGGTGATTGTCTTTAGTGTCCTTGTTTCTGTCTGTGTTAGTTTTTCACTAGTATAGGCTGTTTTGGTTTTCTTGACGTTCTTTGTTTTGTAGTGTTTGTGTTTTAGATTCGTGTTACGTTTTTTGTTCATTAAACATGGATCGCAATCTACACGCTGCAGTTTGATCCGACTCTCCTTCACCACACCTAGAAAACCGTTACAGCCACCCATGAGCACAGTGTCCTGGGACAGGCCCCTTTCTGCTCTTCCAAATAAAATCCCCACCTTGACAATTTCTCAAGAGACCATGTTTCTCTCAATTATGAGAGGACAAAGGTTGCAGACCAGCTTACCTCGATAATGAGAGGGCCAAGGTTTGAGACTGCTGAATCTTTTAACCATCCCACGTGGTTAACCTCTCTGGGATATTCGGGACGGTAGCGTCTCACCCCGCCAACAGCCAGTGAAAGTTCAGGGCGCCATATTCAAAACAACAAACATCTCATCATTAAAATTCCTCAAGCATACAAGTATTTTACACCATTTTAAAGATAAAATTCTCGTTAATCCAGCCACAGTGTCTGATTTCAAAAAAGCTTTACAGCGAAAGTACCACAAACGATTATGTTAGGTCACCACTGTCGTGTCTTTGGCTATGCCGGATTAAGTGATATGACATGCTATTCTATAAAATAATTTATCCGTAATTAATATTACCTGATTGAGCTAATCATGTAAACGTAATTAACTAGAGAGTCGGGGCACCACAAAATCATATTTATAGAGCTGTTATCTTCCGAATCAACTCTTAAAGACCTAGTAATATTTTACATCAATATTAATAGTCCCCTTACTTCAGTCTCATCTGAATGTAGTAAATTATTGGTTATCTTCACGAACCCTGGCTAACAATTTGAATCATCAATACAAAATTGGGTTTAATTATTTATTTACTAAATACCTAACTAATCACACAGAATTACACATACACATAATTAATCATAACTTGATTACAAATTACGTCATAAAGGAAAAAGTCCCTAGTGGGCGGAACAGATATGACAGCTAGTTACACGAAAGAAATGGGGCTGAGTTTGAGTGAAAGAGCGGGAAGACTGAGGAACAAAGGGCGAAGCTGTGCTATCATACATACAGTATCTTATGCATTCTAAATTACCGCCCATTTGGAAAAGGAAAATGCAATAAATATTTACTCTGAGCTGCGCTTCGGTAGGTTGGTGGTAGATGGAAGGCCATGTTGCCAAACCGAGTCCTTTGTCCTTTGAAGAATGTCTCTGGTGGTCAATTGGATAAGTTGTAGTAACGTCGTTGTGTGATAGATGGGATACTCTGTCTGTTCCTTCCTAACCTGCGTTTGCAGCTGCTGTTGCTAACTCAACGGCTAGGAGGTATCACTTCTGTAGTGAATAAGAGTTCAATGCTCATACCATTCGCAACCAAAACTCACACTGATGTTCACTTCGTTCTGTAGTTATTATCTGAACCATTCTGACATCGGACCGTCGTCCTCACATCCTCGGAACAGGAGGTTATATTGTTGTCAAGGCTTTATATAGGAAGGGAGAAAATGGGTGTGTTTCATAGTTTTACAACCCATGTCTCTTTACTTGGGTGGGCCACTGAGTTGGGCCTAATTCACTCATGAAAACCCAAATCTCACATTTTAGAAGCTAAAATCACATTTCATCCCATCACGAATAATTTAGTATTGAAACATTTAAATTGAACAACAATTCCATGTGAATCTCATAACTATGATGTGTAGACTTTCCACTGTAGAGTTTATGTAATCTTATCATTGATGAGAATGTCTCAGATGACAACCGAACTGACATCATATTCATTAAGTACCACCGCATATGTTCAATTGGTCGGATTACCAGAATACAGTTCATTTCCCCCCCCTTCTGATGTTCCCAGAATCTCTATGTTAACCAAGGTGTTTGCAAATGTAACATCAGTAGGGTAGAGAGAGGAAAAAGGGGGAAAGAGGTATTTATGACTGTCATAAACCTACCCCCAGGCCAACGTCATGACACCACCAAGTTACAGTAAAACACAGCCATTTTTCCAGCCAAAGAGAGGAGTCACAAGAAGCAGAAATATAGATAAAATGAATCACTACCCTTTGATGATCTTCATCAGATGACACTCATAGAACTTCATGTTACACATTACATGTATGTTTTGTTCGATAAAGTGCATATTCATATAAAAAATCTCATTTTACATTGGAGTGTTACGTTCAGTAGTTCCAAAACATGCAGTGATTTTGCAGAGAGCCACATCAATTCACAGAAATACTCATAATAAACATTGATAAAAGATACAACTATTATACATGGAACTTAATATTATCTTCTCCTTAATGCAACCACTATGTCAGATTTAAAATAAACTTAATGGAAAAAAACACACCATGCAATAATCTGAGTACGGCGCTCAGAGACCAAAACAGCCAAAGAGATATCCGCCATGTTGTGGAGTCAACATTAGTCAGAAATAGATTTATAAATATTCACTTACCTTTGATGATCTTCATCAGAATGCACTCCCAGGAATCCCAGTTCCACAATAAATGTTTGATTTGTTCGATAAAGTTAATAATTTATGTCCAAATACCTTCCTTTGTTAGGGCGTTTGGTAAACAAACATAAACAAATCAAAAGATTGTTGACATCTAGTGGAAGCCTTAGGAAGTGCAACAAGACCAATATCCCACCTGTATCTTCAATAGGGAATGAGTTGAAAAACAACCAACCTCAGATTTCCCACTTCCTGGTTGGATTTTTCTCAGGTTTTTGCCTGCCATATGAGTTCTGTTATACTCACAGACATCATTCAAACAGTTTTAGAAACTTCAGATTGTTTTCTATCCAAATCTAGTTTAATCTAATCTAATTTAATCTAATGTTATGCATATATTAACAACTGGGCATGATGAGCAGACAGTTTACTCTGGGCACCTTATTCATCCAAGCTACTCAATACAGCCCCCAAGTAAACTTGTTGAGGATAGGGGGCAGTATTTTCACTTTGAATAAATTGAGTGCCCATAGTGAACTGCATCCTACTCTGTCCTAGATTGCTAATATATGCATATTATTATTACTATTGAATAGAAAACACTCTAAAGTTTCTAAAACGGTTTGAATTATGTCTGTGAGTATAACAGAATTCATAGGGCAAGCAATCTTCCAAACAAGTGAAATTCTGAATGTGGGTCAACTTTGACGTCATCGCCCCTTCATTTCCCAACAAGATATGGATCTACGCCTTCCACTAGATGTCCTCATTCAGTAGAACGTGGAATGGAGCTTTTGGTGTGAACTTTGACCGAATGGGGGGAAATAGTCACGGTCTTGGCAGAATGCAATTTCCCTGTGGCGCATTTCTCTGTGGGTGCCACCGTCGTTCTATTTGGCTGCAGCTGAAAACGTATGATCCGGTTGGAACTTTATTGGATATATATGAAAATAACATCCTGAAGATTGATTCTCTACTTTGTTTGGCCAGTTTATTCGACCTGGAATATATCTTTGTGATGTTTTCGTGCGAGTTGTCCTGGACCAGTGTCAGTTTTTGGGCACGTGAGCTGAAAGTGCTAGCAAATGCAGCTAATTGGTCACTAGTATTGGACATTATGGAGCAAAACAACAATTTATTGTGGCACTAGGACTCCTTGCACTGCATTCTGATGAAAGATCATCAAAGGTAAGGGAATATTTATGATGTAATTTCGTATTTCTGTTGATGTCAACATGGCAGAGAAATACTTTTACGTCTGAGCGCTGTCTCAGATTATTGCATGGTAGGCTTTTTTCGTAACGTTTAAAAGAAATCTGACACAGCGTTTGCATTAAGAACCAGTGTATCTTTAATTATATGTAGAACATGTATCTTTAGTCAAAGTTTATGATGAGTATTTCTGTTATCTGGCGTAGCTTTCTATAATTCCTACGGATATTTTGGAGGCATTTCTTAACATGGCGTCAATGTAAACCGAGATTTGTGGATATAAATATGCATATTATCGAACAAAACATAAATGTATTGTGTAACATGTCATATGAGTGTCATCTGATGAAGATTTTCAAAAGGTTAGTGATTCATTCTATCTCTAATCCTGCTTTTGTGACTCTATCTTTGGCTGGAAAAAAATGGCTGCGTTTTTCCTTTGATTTGGTGGTGGTCTAACATAAATATATGTTGTGTTTTTGCTGTAAAACATTTTAAAAATCGGACATGATGGGTAGATGAACAAGATGTTTATCTTTCATTTGCTGTATTGGACTTGTTAATGTGTGAAAGTTACATTTTTCTAAAGAATATATTTGAGTTCCCTGCGCCACCTTTTCAGCTGAATGGTGGGGGTGGAGTTCCCCTTGGGGATCGCCTTGCCATAACATGTTTTAAACTCTTAGACTATCGATACAGGCAGAATAAGAACAAATCTTTGATATTAATTACTAGTCTGCTGCTAGGAATTCGGTATCATTGAACGCGAAGACCGACAACCGCCGAAACATCTGTTCTATAACGACATGAATGAATGTCACTCTGAACTATTTATTCTAACCACGAGGGCGGGCAGACTCTCCAACAGAAACAAACTTTTCAACAGAGATCCCGACGACACACTGAGCGTAAATATATATATATATATATATTGATTGCAATTATTCCCGAATGAGTGAGCGTTCATGTGCAAATGATTAGCATTTCAATTGTTGTAATTATCAACTTCGCAGTGTCCCATCTCAGTTGACCCCCACCTCCCGTTTTGTCCAACAAGCCACGATACTGGTTTATCCCACTAGGGAAACTCCGTTATAATTTCCTTGTAACTATCTACTATTTGTTTATGCATTTCTGTGAATTACTTAGTTAGTAAATAATTGATTTAAGTCAATTAATGTATGGATGACTCATAGTGAAGACTTGGTTCGTGCAGATAACCAATGATTTACGACGTTTGGAATGAGACTAACATGAGGTAAAGACAAATTCATTCATCAGAAGACTATTGATCACATGAAAATATCTGAAAGTTATATTAGGAAAAATATAACTTTATAATCTGAATATTTTCCTTGGTGCCCCAACTTCCTAGTTAATTACAGTTACATGATTAATCAGTTGAATCGCGTAATAATAATTACAGAGAGTCATTTGATAAAGATTAATCTTCAGTTTAATGATGCCAAAGAAATGACACTATAGACCGATAAGCATGACTGAACAAATGCATTTTCGTCAGCTAACCGACTACAGGTTAACTGTTAACATCCCTAGTGATGATTCCTAATTTGGGTTCATGACATGCCATATCTACACTACCGTTCTAAAGTTTGGGGTCACTTAGAAATGTCCTTGGTTTTGAAAGAAAAGCTATTTTTTTGTCCATTAAAATAACAGTGTAGACATTGTTAATGTTGTAAATGACTATTGTAGCTGGAAACGGCAGATTTTCTATGGAAAATCTACATAAGCGTACAGAAGCCCATTATCAGCAACCATCACTCCTGTGATCCAGGAGTGATGGTTGATCATTAGAAAACCCTTTTGCAATTATGTTAGCACAGCTAAAAACTGTTGTCCTGATTAAAGAAGCAATGAAACTGGCCTTCTTTAGACGAGTTGAGTATCTGGAGCATCAGCATTTGTGGGTTCGATTACAGGCTCAAAATGGCCAAAAACAAAAAACTTTCTTCTGAAATTTGTCTATATATTCTTGGTCTGAGAAATGAAGGCTATTCCATGCAAGTAATTGACAAGAAACTGAAGATCTCGTACAACGCTGAGTACTACTCCCTTCATAGAACAGCGCAAACGGGCTCTAACCAGAATAGAGATAGTAGAGGGAGGCCCCGGTGCACAACTGAGTCCCCCCGTAACCTACCATTGACAAAGTACAGACCCAGGCTTCTACAGAGCTCCCCCCCCTTCTCCCCCATATGGTGCAAGGCTGGTGTTTGGTCTGGATGCCTAAAGGGTTTCATACAGTACATCTAACCATCTTCCATATTATTAGCCTGTAACTACTCTGCCAGTTGCATTTATGAAACACACATACACATTGAACTCCCTCTATGTGCCCACTCCCTCTCTGACCCATTTCAGATCACAGCCTGTGTGTTTGTTTTGTTGTGGTCTTCTCTTTGACTGGTGGTGCGTGTCGGCCAGGCTTGATATACTCTGTGTGTGTGTGTTACATATAACCTCACAGCTGCCTAATGGGCTTCCCGAAACGTATCAGGGGCTTTTCAGCTGCTGCTCATGGCCTCTAGTTTGAAGCCTTTATTAACCCACCCACACACACACACACACACACACACACACACACACACACACACACACACACACACACACACACACACACACACACACACACACACACACACACACACACACACACACACACACACACACACACACACACACACACACACACACACACACACACACACACACACACACACACACTTATCCAGATGTGTAGTGCACAGTGATGGCGTGTGTGTCTGTTTCTCTCTCACTTTTTCTCCATCTCCTGTCTGTCTGTCTGTCTGTCTGTCTGTCTGTCTGTCTGTCTGTCTGTCTGTCTGTCTGTCTGTCTGTCTGTCTGTCTCTGTCTGTCTGTCTGTCTGTCTGTCTGTCTGTCTGTCTGTCTGTCTGTCTGTCTGTCTGTCTGTCTGTCTGTCTGCCTGTCTGCCTGTCTGCCTGTCCGCCACCAGAGTTGTGACAATATCCTCCAGTGATAACTGCATTCTCTCCAGCCACACAGACACATACAAACTACCATCCCCCACACCTCAATAACCCTGGGCCGCCCGGTTATTAGAAAATCAACCAAACCTGACGTCCCCTCAACCAAAGGAGAGGGGGAAGTTTTCAGATATTAAAGGAGGGGTGTACCCTCCACCCCTCCATCCCTTCATCTCTCCCTCAGTTTATTCTAATCATGGCCCAGCTGTCTCTCCTCTCTCCTTTATTTTGCTCGATTTTCCATCTCTTTGTTTTGTTTTGCCAGACAGTGACTGGGTCTTCTCTGCCCTCGGGCTACACAGAGTTATGAAACCTCTTTCCTCTCAAAGTTAAATGTATAATGTGCGTGTGTGTGTGTGTGTGTGTGTGTGTGTGAGTGTGTGTGAGATTGTGTGTGTGTGTGTGTGTGTTTGAGATCGTGTGTGTGTGTGTCAGGTGGTAGCTCTCAGTGAGTGTGTGAGCTGTCTCAGATAAGAACATTGTGTCAGTAGCCTCAGAGCTGAACATTTCAGTATTTTTCTCTAAACAAACCCTCCACATGTCACTGCAGTTCAGTGTGTGTGTCTGTTTTTTGTGTGTGTGTGTGAGTGAAATTGTGTGTGTTTCTGTTTCTCCCCCATGTCACCTCCAGGTCAGGGGAGGGTTACAGCACCTCTACCCAAGTTTCCGGCCCCCCTCTTGGGCCGAGTAGAGCAGGCTGCCCCCCTCCACTGAGCAGAAGCCCATGGTCTGTGGTTCTTTATTTGGTCTCCTGGTGCCATTTACAGTCACACACACACTAATCTTGTATTTTTCCGGGGAGAACAGAAGAAGAAGACATCACAGCGAGGAAATGCAAAACAATCACAAGTATAGTCCTGCTATACTGGGAAAGACCAGTCCCTGTTATTACCTTATGTGTCTACGTTGTGGACAGTGACATTCTGTGTAACTTACACAATGACGTCGTTTTTACTGATTCACTGGTCCTGGATGTTTTGATTTTCCTGTGAGATTGTCTACATGTGTGTTGAGCCACTATAGTTGGGAGGCAGGTAGCCTAGCGGTTAAGAGCACTGGGCCAGTAACTGAAAGGTCGCTCTGGATAAGACTGCCTACTAAATTACTAAAATGTAAAATGATAGTTACGTTTGGCTACTACGTGTGTTTATAGCTGCTCTGTGTGTGTTTAAGATCCCAGTGGAGTGTTTTTAACAAAGATCAGAGACCGTTATCAGGAGAGTTTATGATGTGGATGGGAATGAAGCTCAAAGACAACATGTTTCAGTCCTAACTGTTGAAGTATGTGGGCTGACATGTGGAGCTGAATCAGAAGTCTACTGACTGTTACAATTGTTTTATTAGATAGGGTTTGGAAAGTTTCCCAATACTACTACCAGCCAACCCAGTGGTCTTCAATTACTGTAAGTGGCCCTTAACCAGCCATCTCATCCTCTCCTATGCATGGTGTGGAGTCTGGATGGTGGATACTGTGTGGAAGCTACCGAGTCTGGCTCACCCTGACTGGGAAGGTTGGGTCTGGAAACCCCCTGGTCAACTGTGCTTTCCTGGCTTAGTTAGGACATAGGATGTGGTAGTCAGAGGAAGAGGAATTTATACCACTCTTCACCTCACCTCACCTCACCTCTCCTCCCCTCCCAAAACCCCAAATCTCCCTCCCTCCCTGCCTCACAGCACAGCACAGCACAGCACACCACTAACCAAACACCCTTTCTCCCTTCCCACCCTCACCTCAACTCCTTTACCCCCTTAATGCCCTAACTCTACTCCATCCCCCCTTATCAGCCCTCTCCCAACAACCTACCTTGAGGGGAAAATTGCCATTCCAATAAAATGCACTGAGTCAGGACAAGGAGGAAATTAGAGAATAAAGAGAGGGGAAGGGTAGACGAAGAGAGGATAGATAGGAGAAGAGGAGAAGAATAAGAGGAGAAGAGATGAGAAGATATGAGAAGAGAAAAGGAGAAGAAGAAGAGGAGAAGAACAAGAGGAGAAGAGAAGAGGAGAAGAGATGAGGAGAAGAATGAGAGGAGAAGAGATGAGGAGAAGAATGAGAGGAGAAGAGATGAGGAGAAAAGATGAGGAGAAGAACGAGAGGAGAAGAGATGAGGAGATGAATGAGAGGAGAAGAGATGAGGAGAAGAATGACAGGAGACGAGATGAGAAGAATGAGAGGAGAAGAGATGAGGAGAAGAACAAGAGATGAGGAGAAGTATGAGAGGAGAAGAGATGAGGAGAAAAGATGAGGAGAAGAGATGAAGAGATGAGAGCAGAAGAGATGAGGAGATGAATGAGAGGAGAAGAGATGAGGAGAAGAATGAGAGGAGAAGAGATGAGGAGAAGAACGAGAGGAGAAGAGATGAAGAGAGAGAGGAGAAGAGATGAAGAGAGAGAGGAGAAGAGATGAGATGAGGAGAAGAGAGAGGAGTTGAATGAGAGAAGATATGAGGAGAAGAGATGTGGAAAAGAGATGAGGAGAAGAACAAGAGAAGAACAAGAGGAGAAGATGAATGAGAAGAGATGAGGAGTTGAATGAGAGGAGAAGAACAAGAGGAGAAGATGAATGAGAAGAGATGAGGAGACGAATGAGAGGAAAAGAGATGAGAAGAGATGAGGAGAAAAGAGAGAGAGGTGAAGAGATGAGGAGAAGAATGAGATGAGAAGAGATGAGGAGACGAATGAGAGGAGACGAGATGAGGAGGAGGAGAATGAGATGAGAAGAGATGAGAAGAACAAGAGGAGAAGAGATGAGGAGAAAAACAAGAGGAGAAGAGATGAGGAGATGAATGAGAGGAGAAGAGATGAGGAGAAGAATGAGAGGAGAAGAGATGAGGAGAAGAACGAGAGGAGAAGGGATGAGGAGAAGAGAGAGAGGAGATGAATGAGATGAGAAGAGATGAGGAGATGAATGAGAGGAGATGAGGAGAAGAATGAGAGGAGATGAGATGAGGAGAAGAATGAGAGGAGAAGAGATGAGGAGAAGAATGAGAGGAGAAGAGATGAGGAGAAGAACGAGAGGAGAAGGGATGAGGAGAAGAGAGAGAGGAGATGAATGAGATGAGAAGAGATGAGGAGATGAATGAGAGGAGATGAGGAGAAGAATGAGAGGAGAAGAGATGAAGAGAAGAGAGAGAGGAGAAGAATGAGATGAGAAGAGATGAGGAGACAAATGAGAGGAGAAGAGATGACGAGATGAGTAATGTGATGAAAGAGGGTTAGATAGTGTGTGTGTGTGTGTGTGTGTGTGTGTGTGTGTGTGTGTGTGTGTGTGTGTGTGTGTGTGTGTGTGTGTGTGTGTGTGTGTGTGTGTGTGTGTGTGTGTTGGCTTAGTGGGGGCGTAGAGTGGGCACCAGTAATGTTCCATGTGGGCTGCCTTGTCTCACCCCTGTGCCTGGCCAAAGTTGATGGCACGCACACACACACACACACACACGCACACACACACACACACACACACACACACACACACACACACACACACACACACACACACACACACACACACACACACACACACACACACACACACACACACACACACACACACACACACACACACACACACACACACACACACACACACACACACACACACACACACACACACACACACACACACACACACAGCATCTGTGTAACCACATCATAGACACACACAGAAAGATACATCAGAGGGAGGCATGGTCTGAATTAGCCCACTCTGTGAACACTGGCCAGTGGCTATTTTTAGTCCAACAGCAAGGCTTGTATTTCTCACGAGAGAGAGACAGACGCCAGATGTATTTAAGTCCAAGGGGGCATCTGTCTGTGTATGACTCAATGATGTGCATGTAAACTTGACGATCCCACTCACTGTTTTTCAATTTTTAATTTTTTTGTCATATCATTGTGTTTTGTCCTCTAGTAGTCTGCTTACTTGAGGGCTGGAAAGTGTAGTTGTGTTTTTAGCCTGATTTCACACTGGCACACACTCTCACTGGCAACAGGCCTCACACACTCTCCTCACTTGGCATCTCTTTCTCTCTCTCTCTCTCTCTCTCCCTCCCTCTCTCCCTCCCTCTCTGCCTCCCTCCCTCCCTCCCTCCCTCTACTGCCTCTCCTCACCACCTGTAACTTATCCCCTCCCTCCCTCTACTGCCTCTCCTCACCACCTCATCCCCTCCCTCCCACCTGCCTCTACCACCTGTAACTTATCCCCTCCCTCCCTCCCTCCCTCCACCTGCCTCTCCTCCTCACCACCTGTAATCCCCTCCCTTATGCCCCCTCACCACCCTCCCCCCTCCACTGCCTCTCCTCACCACCTGTAACTTATCCCCTCCCTCCCTCTACTGCCTCTCCTCACCACCTGTAACTTATCCCCTCCCTCCCTCCACTGCCTCTCCTCACCACCTGTAACTTATCGTAGAATGTATGCACCATGACCCTCCCTCTACTGCCTCTCCTCACCACCTGTAACTTATCCCCTCCCTCCCTCTACTGCCTCTCCTCACCACCTGTAACTTATCCCCTCCCTCCCTCCACTGCCTCTCCTCACCACCTGTAACTTATCCCCTCCCTCCCTCTACTGCCTCTCCTCACCACCTGTAACTTATCCCCTCCCTCCCTCTACTGCCTCTCCTCACCACCTGTAACTTATCCCCTCCCTCCCTCTACTGCCTCTCCTCACCACCTGTAACTTATCCCCCCCTCCCTGCCTCTCACCACCTGTAACTTATCCCCTCCCTCCCTCTGCCTCTCCTCACCACCTGTAACTTATCCCCCCTCCCTCCCTCCACCTGCTACTCTCCTCACCACCTGTAACTACTGCCTCTCCTATCACCACCCCTCCCCCCTCCCTCCACTGCCTCTCCTCACCACCTGTAACTTATCCTCTCCCTCCCTCCACTGCCTCTCCTCACCACCTGTAACTTATCCTCTCTCCAGTGAGGACTGACTGACTGCAGTTACAAACACTCTACATGATGGAGCAGCAAAATATTGAACTTACTTTCTGAAGTTATTTCATAGTGAGTGCTACTGTGGGAATGTGAGTTAGTAGTTATTATAACATAACCTCCTCTTACTTGCTGTTTGGGGTTTTAGGGAGAGGCAGCAGGAGAGGGAGGCAGGAGGAGGCAGGAGGAGAGGAAGGCAGTAGGAGAGAGAGGCAAGAAAGGGAGGCAGGAGAGGGAGGCAGGAGGAGAGAGAGGCAGGAGAAGAGGAAGGCAGGAGGAGCGGAAGGCAGGAGGAGAGGAAGGCAGGAGGAGCAGAAGGCAGGAGGAGAGGAAGGCAGGAGGAGCGGAAGGCAGGAGGAGAGGAAGGCAGTAGGAGAGAAAGGCAGTAGGAGAGAGAGGCAGTAAGAGAGAGAGGCAGGAGGAGAGAGAGGCAGGAGAGGAAGAAGGCAGTAGGAGAGAGAGAGACAATAGCGGAGAGAGGCAGGAGAGGTGAGAGGCAGGAGGAGGGAGATGCAGGAGAGGAGGAAGGCAGGAGGATATAGAGGCAGAATAGCAAGAGAGGCAGGATAGCGAGAGAGGCAGGAGAGATAGAGGAGATAAGGCGAGGGAAGCAGGAGAGACAGATGGATCCCCAGTGGTGAAGGGTACACAGCCTCCTCTGAGCCCCCTCAGGTGGGCACAACCTTGGCTCTCTCCTGCCCCCTTCTTGCCCCCCCTCGCCACGCCCAGAGGGGTACCCAGGCATCCTGCAGGCAGGCAGCTGTTTTTTTGGGTGTCCTTTCCTTAACCCCTTATCCCTCACCACTCACCTCAGGGAAGGGACAGGGACAAGCCCCCCCCCACTACTGCTGCTGGTACCCCAGCCAGCCTCAATCTGTGGGACACCCAAGGACATCCTCTGATCATAACACACTTACAAAGGATACAGAGGATGGCACTGAGAGATGGAGTGAGTAAAGACCGATACCTTTGGATATAATGCAGTCCAGAGTAAGCAGGGAATGAGAGGTGAGTGGACAAGGTGTGTGAGTGTGTGTGAGTGTGGACAAAGTGTGGTTGTGCGTGGGTGCGTGCGTGTGGTCTGTCTCATGACCAGGGCCTGCTCTGTGTTTACAGACCTCTATTTTCTTGACTGTAACTCAGGCCGGCCTCCCACCATGCACCTCTAACCACACAGCTCACAGAGGATAAACAATATTCACGGCCAAGTGTAAAAAACCCAGAGTTTCACCTCAACTACCGCCCTCTACACCAGCTGTGGGAGGCCAGAGCAGGGGCTGTGTGAGGTGTGTGTGTGCAAATGTCCGTGTGTGAGAGAGAGAGCAAAAGACTGTGTGTGTAGGTGTGGGCGGCAGTGTGTGTGTGTGTGTGTGTGTGTGACTGGTGTTGCAGGACGGGTTACTGTTGGATTATGAGGTTATCACCTTGCCCCGACCCCAGACCCCAGTCATATTGCTGTTTTATCATCATAGAGTTGGCCCTGTGAAATCCCCTTCTGACTGCTCTGTTTGCTTTGTTCTCTGTGCTGTATTTGTAAGGGGAGAGGCAAAGGTGAAAAGGATGTGCTGCTTACCGTCAGCAGGGAAAACTCCCTGGAAAACTATGAGAGCCATCCTTTGAAGAGTGAGTGGTTGTATGTTTGTGCGAAAGGGTGTGGGTGATTATGATTAAACTTTTCACTAAGGAGCATAACAGTAAGTCTTGAATATTCTTGTATGTTCTCTCTGCTGTGGGGTTTCTGTTGTGTGCATATGGCATTTCTTGTCCCGTGACTTCATAGTTACATGTTGTCTTCTTTGTTTGTGAGTGCTGTTTGTGTCTGTTCCTTCCCCCATTTAACTTTGGTATGGATGAAAAGTGTCTGGGTTTCTTTATATCCCTCTCTTCTGTTAGTCATATTAACCCACAAAACAGCTGCATGTCCACTGCTACACACACACACACACACACACACTAACTTGAAATGATCTGACAAGATGTCATTGGACATTGGAATATAGTGAAGACCTTTCAAAACCACTGACTGATGATGCATGTTCTTGGGTTATTTATTTAATACGTCAGAATTAAGACCTAAGTTAACCACCGTAAAGCTATGTTGTTATTGCAACTAGACAAAGATGTACAGCAAGTTGGTATGAAGCTTTATTGAAAATGGAAATAAACTGGGCAAAGCTAGATCAATCGCCATAGTATTATATGTTGACCAGCAGATGAATATTCCTTTGGCATAGTGTAAAGTGGAACTGACAGTGTTTTAACTACTTTGCAGATATGAACCAAACAGACAATTATGCTTCAAATCAGGGGGTGACCTAGTGGTTAGACTGCTGGACTAGTAACCGGAAGGTTCAAGATCTAATCCCCAAGGTGAATATCTGCTGTTTTGCCCCTGAACAAGACAGTTAATCCAATGTTCCTAGACCATAATTGAAAAAATAATGTGTTCTTAATTAACTGACTTGTCTAGTTAAAGGTAAAAAGAACTTTGAGGTTTTAAAAATAAGTTATATTTGACTCAAAATTCCATGATGTACACCAAGGCATTGATGGCAGAATAGATGGATACAGTTCAATGCATGATTAATATAATTCACCAATATATTCATTGGTTATCCAAAAAATGATTGCTATCAGGTTGTACATCACAGATTGCCTGGTACATTGTTTGCTGGCTCCAACCATTCGAGATGCACTGTTTCAGTTTCAATGACGAACAAGGCCTTTTCCAGCATGATGGAGCACCTTGCCATAAGGCAAAAGTGATAACTAAGTGGCTCGGGGAACAAAACATCAATATTTTGGGTCCATG
The DNA here is from genome assembly GCF_021184085.1 of Oncorhynchus gorbuscha. Classification (NCBI taxonomy): domain Eukaryota; kingdom Metazoa; phylum Chordata; class Actinopteri; order Salmoniformes; family Salmonidae; genus Oncorhynchus; species Oncorhynchus gorbuscha. The sequence goes on from NC_060182.1 coordinate 15,952,304, forward strand.
ACCAGGAATCTCCCCAGACCTTTATCCCATTGAAAACTTGTGGTCAATCCTCAAGAGGTGGGTGGACAAACAAAAACCCACAAATTCTGACAAACTCCAAGCATTGATTATGCAAGAATAGGCTGGATGTGGCCCAGAAGATAATTGGCAGCATGCCAGGTGGGATTGCATAGGTCTTGAATAAGAAGGATCAACACTGCAAAGATTGACTCTTTGCATCAACTTCATGTAACTGTCAATAAAAGCCTTTGACACTTATGAAATGCTTGTAATTATACTTCATTATTCAATTGTAACATCTGCAAAATTATCTGAAGACACTGAAGCAGCAAACTTTGTGGAAATTAATATTTATGTCATTCTCAAAACTTTTGGCCACGACTGTATATTATATTCTATTGCTGTAGAAGCACCACGACGGACAACCAGCTAGTGAAATCGGTACTATAAAGGGTTTGCTGGAGAGTGATGATGGAATACTCACACCTACCCCAGGAGATGGATGATCACAGGGCCATCCCGCTGCTCCATTGGCTCCTGGGTTGGGACGTAACGGACGCCGTTGAAGCTGGTGCCCTTCCTGACCACAATAGGGACAAAGCTCCAGCTGTCCACGACATGAGTGCATCCAAAGAGAGGGTGTCATCTTGGCATGCCAACTCTCTCTGGACCTCTTCATGCAATTCTCTTCTGAATAATGTGTGGAGCAGCGGCTCATTCCATCTGTTAGATGCTGACACTGTACGGAAGGTGAGGGCGTAGTCTGCGGGCGTCTGGCCCGCCTGCCATAGTTGGAGTAGGCACTTTCCCCCCTCTCTGCCCTCGGTGGATGATTGAAGACTCAAGACATTAACCTTTCCTAGGAACCCAGCTCATCCTCTATTTTCTCCCAGACAGCCAGAGCCTACTCCAACAATCGCACGGTTAGCAGGGAAATAACTGTGGCAACCTTGGACCTCTCGTGGTGGGGGCTCCCATTTTATGAGTGAAATAGAGACAGCACTAGAGGAGGAAGCCCCGGCATTTGGATGTAGTCCCGTCATATTTGTCCCGGATGGACAAATCAGCATCGCTGACCTGGCAGACTGTTGAATGGGCTGAAGTGCTGGCTTGCTGAGTCGACTTATGGTAGAGGATCCTCTGCTCGATGAAGGTGACACCCTTGAAGAAGATCTAGACGTTGAAGAATGTGGAGGACCTCATCCATAGCTGTCCCCAGTTGGACCAGCTGGTCATGGTAGAGGCGAAGTAGGTCTCCCTGTTTGCCGACCAGCTGGGAGATGTCTTGTTTGGCTGCTGCTTCATTTTTGTGAGGCATTATTCTATAGCGAAGACGCAGGGAGTCAGGAAGCAGGTGCAGTCGGAGTTTAATAAGAATGAACATGGCGTGAGTAGTGTCTGAACATGAACACAGACACAATACTGCCTGTTGTGTGATAATAACGGAGTGCTAGATAAAGGGGTAGTAATCATGGAAATGATGAAGACCAGGTGTACCTTATAACGAGGCGCAGGTGTGCACAATGAAGGTTATCAGGTGTGCATAATGACGGATTGCCAGGACTGGTGGTTAGTAGCCCGGCGACGTATAGCACCTGAGAGGGGGAATGGGTGAAGAGGTGACATGTTTTTTCAATATGGCCCATGCACTGATTGACACCGCCGAGCTAGCGTATCTGTTCATGTAGCTAGCTATTTATTTTGCAAGCTATAAACACGGAGCCTAACATTAGCTAGCTAGCTAGCTGCTAGGAGGATAACATGTCATTGGGGGAGTGACCGACTTTTCCCCCTCATATCATTTTACAGTGCCTACAGCTGGAGATGCAGGTATCATTTGGTTATCTTACCACCCCGGCATATGCAACAGCCTTATCTAAATATATTACCTTCAATAGTGTTATTTTGTGATTATTGGTGTTGTAAAAATTTTAGCTAATGGGTTAGCAATTAGCATGTTTGACATTTCATTGGAAATACTACTATCAGTTTTTTGACAAGCGGCTTAGCAACATAAATACATCCCGTATTATCGGCATACGGTTCCCAGTTATTGGCCACTTTAGTATCTTGTTCAATTACAAGATATATCAATTCAAATGTTGTTCAAAAATGAGACACAAACCTCATATTCGAAGGGTTTTACTAGATAGTTAACCAGTTGGCTAGCCTTCCAGGTAAAAAAAGAATACTTGCCTGTCAACCTTTCATTGCGTAGTCCATCCTCCCTCCTGTGGACTCTTAAAAAATTGTTATTCACCAACATATTCAGTGTTTTGACCAAATAATGTTTTATAATTGATTTGACCAATTAATCTTATGTTTTGAGAAAGTAGATAACAGTTTAATATTAAAATACATGAATAATTTACATCAAATACATAACAAAACATCTGTGCAGTGACATAAACAATTAAAACACTGTTGGAGTTTGTCACACAGCCAGGAGTGGTGGGTGTGGAGTCAAGCGCAGAGAGCAGAGGAAAATGTGTGAAACCGAACCTTATTGCGGTATGCACAATTAACGCCAAAAAAAACAGGCAAAGACAAAAGTGTCCAACCCAAAACTGGGCACAAACAGACAGGGAACAGAACACGCAACCAACCTCGACAAACAAGCCCGCACAAAAGCAGGCGGGCCTAATAGGCTTAAATAGTCCTGAACCAAAACTCAAACAAGAAACAGGTGCAACCAATAAGACATAACAAACAGAAAAGGAAAAGGGGATCGGTGGTAGCTAGTAGACCGCTCCTCTTCTGCCGTCCACCAGCTTGTTTAAGTGATTCCTGGACGGCTCTCCAGGTCTCCCACGAGTGCTGCACCCACTCCTCCACCGCAGGAGCTTTGGTGTGGCTCTGATGCCATGGGGCCAGGACCAGCTGGTAGCCCAACATGCACTGGAAAGGTGACATGTTAGTGGAGGAGTGGCGGAGTGAATTTCTTTGCCACCTCCGCCCATGGGACATACCTCGCCCATTCACCTGGCCGGTCCTGGCAATACGACCACAGAAACCTACCCACATCCTGGTTCATCTCTCCACCTGCCCATTACTCTCGGGGTGAAAACCCGAGGTCAGGCTGATCAAGACCCCCAGATGCTCCATAAACGCCCTCCAAACTCTGGACGTGAACTGGGGACCTCGATCAGAAATGATGTCCTCAGGCTCCCCGTAGTGCCGGATGACGTGGGTAAACAGGGCCTCCGCAGTCTGTAGGGCCGTAGGGAGACCGGGCAACGGGATGAGACGGCAGGACTTAGAAAACCGATCCACAATGACCAGGATCAAAATCAAATCAAATCAAATGTATTTATATAGCCCTTCGTACATCAGCTGATATCTCAAAGTGCTGTACAGAAACCCAGCCTAAAACCCCAAACAGCAAGCAATGCAGGTGTAGAAGCACAGTGGCTAGGAAAAACTCCCTAGAAAGGCCAAAACCTAGGAAGAAATAGTCCTGAACCAAAACTCGTGGGAAACCTAGAGAGGAAACCTAGAGAGGAGAGCATCCTGGCGGGCTGTATCACCGCCTGGTACGGCAACTGCTCCGCCCTCAACCGTAAGGCTCTCCAGAGGGTAGTGAGGACTGCACAACGCATCACCGGGGGCAAACTACCTGCCCTCCAGGACACCTACACCACCCGTTGTTACAGGAAGGCCATAAAGATCATCAAGGACATCAACCACCCGAACCACTGCCTGTTCACCCCGCTATCATCCAGAAGGCGAGGTCAGTACAGGTGCATCAAAGCTGGGACCGAGAGACTGAAAAACAGCTTCTATCTCAAGGCCATCAGACTGTTAAACAGCCACCACTAACATTGAGTGGCTGCTGCCAACACACTGTCATTGACACTGACCCAACTCCAGCCATTTTAATAATGGGAATTGATGGGAAATGATGTAAATATATCACTAGCCACTTTAAACAATGCTACCTTATATAATGTTACTTACCCTACATTATTAATCTCATATGCATATGTATATACTGTACTCTACATCATCGACTGCATCCTTATGTAACACATGTATCACTAGCCACTTTAACTATGCCACTTTGTTTACTTGCCTACACACTCATCTCATATGTATATACTGTACTCGATACCATCTACTGTATGCTGCTCTGTACCATCACTCATTCATATATCCTTATGTACATGTTCCTTATCCCCGTACACTGTGTATAAGACAGTAGTTTTGGAATTGTTAGTTAGATTACTTGTTGGTTATCACTGCATTGTCGGAACTAGAGGCACAAGCATTTCGCTACACTCGCATTTAACATCTGCTAACCATGTGTATGTGACAAATACATTTTGATTTGGTTTGATTTTATGTGATTTGATTTGGCTATGTGGGGTGGCCAGTCCTCTTCTGGCTGTGCCGGGTGGAGATTATAACAGAACATGGCCAAGATGTTCAAATGTTCATAAAAGACCAGCATGGTCGTATAATAATAAGGCAGAACAGTTGAAACTGGAGTAGCAGCACGGTCAGGTGGACTGGGGACTTCAAGGATTCATCATGTCAGGTAGTCCTGGGGCATGGTCCTAGGGCTCAGGTCCTCCGAGAGAGAGAAAGAAAGAGAGAATTAGAGAGAGCATATGTGGGGTGGCCAGTCCTCTTCTGGCTGTGCTGGGTGGAGATTATAACAGAACATGGCCAAGATGTTAAAATGTTCATAAATGACCAGCATGGTCGAATAATAATAAGGCAGAACAGTTGGATCGTGGATCGTGGTGTTACCCTGAGACGGGTGAAGGTTGGTGAGAAAATCCACCGACAAATGCAACCATGGCCGCTGTGGAACGGGGAGGGGTTGTAATTTCCCTCTAGGCAGGTGTCTAGGAGCCTTGCTCTGAGCGCACACCGAGCAGGAGGAAACATAAAACCTCACGTCCTTGGCCAAAGTGGGCCACCAGTACCTCCCCCCTAAGTCCCCGCACTGTCCTCTCAGTACCAGGATGACCCGAAGAAGGTAGTGTATGGACCCATCGAATCAAACGATCATGAACACCAAGCGGCACATACTGAACACCCGCTGGACACTGAGGAGGTGCAGGTTCCATAACGCCCACTCGATTTCCTCGTCCACCTCCCATACCACCGGTGCTACCAGACATAAAGCTGGAAGGATCGATGGACCGCTCCTCGGTGTCATAGAGACAGGACAGCGCGTCGGCCTTAGTATTAAGGGGGCCTGACCTATAGGAGATCGTGAACCGCATCTGGTAAAAAACATGACCCACCTTACCTGAATTGCGATTCAATCTCCTCGCTGCCCGGATATACTTCAGATTACGACGGTCAGTCCAGATGAGGAAAGAGTGCTTGGCCCCCTCAAGTCAATGTCTCCACACCTTCAGAGCTTTTACCACAGCTAACAACTCCCGGTCCCCCACGTCATAGTTCCGCTCCGCTGGACCGAGCTTCCTCGAAAAGAAAGCACAGGGGCGGAGCTTCGGTGGCATGCCCAAGCGCTGTGACAGCATGGCTCCAATCCCAGCCTCGGACGTGTCCACCTCCACTATGAACGCCAAAGAGGGGTCCGGATGAATCAGCACGGGAACATCGGGGAATAGCTCCTTCAGACGACTGAAGGCTCTGTCCGCCTCCGCAGACCACCACAAACGCACCGGCCCCCCTTTCAGCAGTGAAGTAATGGGAGCAGTCACCTGACCAAAACCCCGCTGCACCTCCTTTACCGTGGTGGGAGTCGGCCAATTACCCACAGCTGTAACGAGGTCACACTCCATCACCACCCCAGAGGTGGAAATGCGATAACCCAGGAAGGAACCGGCTTGTTTGAACACACATTTCTCAGCCTTGACGTACAGGTCATGCTCCAGCAGTCGCCCAAGTACTTTACGCACCAGAGACACATGCGCGGCGCGTGTGGCAGATTAGATCCGTATATCATCGATATACACAACCACACTCTGCCCGTGCAGGTCTCTGAGAATCTCGTCTACGAAAGATTGAAAGACGTCTGGAGCATTTTTCAACCCATATGGCATAACGAGGTACTCATAATGGCAAGATGTGTACTATATGCAGTCTTCCACTCATCTCCTTCCCTCCTGGATACGCAATCCTAAGGTCCAGTTTGTGAAAAAACTCGCTCCGTGAAATGATTCTACCGCCATGGCGATGAGAGGCGGAGGAGGGAGTTGGTCCAGACGAGACAGCTATGGTGGTGTGACCAGGGGAGACAGAGGAGTGATGTGGTCCAGACGAGACTGCTATGGTGGTGTGACCAGGGGAGACGGAGGAGTGATGTGGTCCAGACGAGACTGCTATGGTGGTGTGACCAGGGGAGACGGAGGAGCGATGTGGTCCAGACGAGACTGCTATGGTGGTGTGACCAGGGGAGACGGAGGAGGGATGTGGTCCAGACGAGACTGCTATGGTGGTGTGACCAGAGGAGACGGAGGAGGGATGTGGTCCAGAGGAGACTGCTATGGTGGTGTGACCAGGGGAGATGGAGGAGGGATGTGGTCCAGACAAGACTGCTATGGTGGTGTGACCAGGGGAGACGGAGGAGGGATGTGGTCCAGACGAGACTGCTATGGTGGTGTGACCAGAGGAGACGGAGGAGGGATGTGGTCCAGACGAGACTGCTATGGTGGTGTGACCAGGGGAGACGGAGGAGGGATGTGGTCCAGACGAGACTGCTATGGTGGTGTGACCAGGGGAGACGGAGGAGGGATGTGGTCCAGACGAGACTGCTATGGTGGTGTGACCAGGGGAGATGGAGGAGGGATGTGGTCCAGACGAGACTGCTATGGTGGTGTGACCAGAGGAGACGGAGGAGGGATGTGGTCCAGAGGAGACTGCGATGGTAGCGATGATAGACAGGGGGTGCGGTGTGCATCGTGGTGGTGGTGGACGAAACCGCCAATGATGGCTTGGAGCAGCTGGTGTTTATAATGGTGGGGTTGAGTGGCCTTCTTTTGCAGCTGGGGACTTTGGCGGCTCCTCTAGGTGTTGCACACTGGGAGGCAGTTTTCAGGAGTGGTTCCAGCGGTGGGGGGGGGGGGGGTCCAGCAGAGGCAATTGTGTCAATGGTCTCATCCATGGCAGCTCTTTCTCCTCTGCCTCGGCCCTCTCCTGACACTGGAGTGTGTATTCCTCCCCGGTGAGGCATGTAGCGACCACAGGGAGTCTTCTGTATCCGTCTATCCTCGCTTGGGAGGAGGTGCTGATGGACGGCACAGTGCTGCTGGTTCCAGGAGAGGCGGTGGTGGGACACAGTAGGGACCGATACGGCATTAAACGGGACCCTTCATTGGCTGAAGGGTCAAAAGGGAACAGGTCATACTTCTTCATCTCTTCCACCACATAGCACATGTCCTTGAAGCGCTAGTACGGGTAGCGGAATACTCTGGAAAATTCTGATTTGTTTACCATGTAGGAGTTGTCAAAATGGCTAAGGCCTCTAGCTACATTTGAGAACTCAGCCTTTTAAGGGCTAAGGTATGCCATGTCCAGCGGCTGCAGGACATGGGTACAGTGTGGTGGAAGACAATGAAGTATAACCCCTTCGCTGCGAGCACCTCCGGTTCCATGTGGCTCTTGTGCCCATCAAAGAGAAGGAGAGGACGATCCTTCACTGCATGCTCAATGAAGTGCTGAAACCACTTCCTGAACAGGTCCCCGTCAATTTAGCCACTGTTTGTAGTGTGTAGTGGCAACTGGGGAAACACGTGGTAGATGATAAATGGGGGGACATCCTCCCCAGCTGCATTGAAGCAGGCCAGCACTCTGATGTGCTCCTTGGACCCCGGAGCCTGCAGGTACACGTGTTTTCCTCCCTGGGGAACCAGCACTTTGTGCCTGCTCTGGTCACTACAAACTCCAGACTCATTGCAGTTATAGATTTGTCTGGGTTTCTCCCCCAACCCACTCTCCTCCAAGTGCTTCTCATAAGAAGTGAAGAAGGTATCCATCGTCGGACATGTGGCACACTCAGATCTCCCCCTTGTCCAGGGTGTCCGGCCTCCTCATGCTCAGGTTATTGTGCCTCCTTCTAAACATTTCCCACCTCTTCCCGAGTGGTGGGATTATTTCCCCTGGGTGCAGAAACCTACAATAGAATAAAATATAAAATGTTTGTTTTGGCATCACCATACACATCCACATTTACATCACACACATTGAGAACAGTCATTCTACATACATAAACACATAGAACACCAAATACCTACATATTTTGTCAGAGTATTTCATCAGCCTCTGTCTGGTGAAGGGGTACCCATGGCTGGCACAAGCAATGTGGGTGGTTCACTGTGACAACCATGGGTCACCCGAGCGCTCAGCCTGTCCGCCAGTGTCTGCTGAGGTTACACCATCCACCTTGGTAGATAAGAACATGTAACTGTTGCTAGCAGACAAAATGTACATACACATGGTAATCTCCTAAAAATGAAAGATGCCTAACCTTGGAAGCCTGGCGGATAGTCACATGTCCAGCTCACTCCACTGCTTCCTCTCCATGCTGTGGTAGTAAATACATGTAGCTAAATAACTTGAGACACTATACACATTTTAGGAAGATAACCCAATCTGAATATGTATAAATATTTACATTCCAATGTTAAATCATTGAAAGGTGATGAACGTTTTCACAATAACTGAGTGTACCCACATTTTTGTTTGATGTTATCTGAAATTCAAATTGTGCCAATGAGTTTAATATTGATGCGTACATGGTAACATTTGACTAAATACTGCCTCTATGTAGCTGTTGTAAGATGAAACATAGCCTACAGTGATACCGTGGCAAGGAAAAGAATGTGAACCCTTTGTAAATACCTGGATTTCTGCATAAACTGGTCATAAAATGTCATCTGATCTTCATCTAGGTCACAACAATAGACAAACACAGTCTGCTTAAAGCAATAACACACAAATAATTATACGTTTTCATGTCTTTATTGAACACACCGTGTAAACATTCACAGTGCAGGGTGGGAAAAGTATGTGAACCCTTGGACTTAATAACTGGTTGACCCTCCTTTGGCAGCAATAACCTCAACCAAACATTTTCTGTAGTTGTGGATCAGACCTGCACAATGATCAGAAGGAATTTTGGACCATTCCTCTTTACAAAACTGTTTCAGTTCAGAAATATTATTGGGATGGTGTGAACTGCTCTCTTGAGGTCATGTCACAGCATCTCAATCAGGTTGAGGTCAGGACTCTGACTGGGTCACTCCAGAAGGTCAGGACTCTGACTGGGTCACTCCAGAAGGTCAGGACTCTGACTGGGTCACTCCAGAAGGTCAGGACTCTGACTGGGTCACTCCAGAAGGTCAGGACTCTGACTGGGTCACTCCAGAAGGTCAGGACTCTGACTGGGTCACTCCAGAAGGTCAGGACTCTGACTGGGTCACTCCAGAAGGCATATTTTCTTCTGTTGAAATCATTCTGTTGTCGATTTACTTCTGTGTTTTGGGTTGTTGTCCTGTTGCATCACCTGACTTTTGTTGAGCTTCAATTGAAGGACAGATAGCCTAACATCCTCTAAGCTGTTGCGTACCGGTTTGTGTACTCCTGAACAAGACAGATGTTT
>NC_060182.1:15966883-15971883 GCF_021184085.1 Oncorhynchus gorbuscha
ACCCACTCAAGTGACTCACCCCTCCCAGGGACGGCATGGAAGAGCACTATTAAGCCAGTGACTCAGCTCCCGTAACACAGTCAGAGGCAGAGAATTCCAGTGAAGATAGGAAAGCAGACCAGGCAGAGGCAGCAAGGGTGTTTCGTAGCTCCAGTGCCTTGCTGTTTACCTTCGACTCCCTGGGTCAGACTACACTCAACCTGCTGATGAGATGAGTCTTCAGTAAATACTTAAAGACAGAGACCTGAGTCTGTGTTTTTCACATGAAAAAGCAGACCATTCCATGAAAATGGATCTCTATAAGAAAAAGCCCTGCCTCCAGCTGTTTGCTTACAAATTCTAGGGACAATAAGGAGGCATACGTCTTGTGACCGTAGCGTACGTGTAGGTATGTACGGTAGGACCAAATTAGATAGGTAGGAGCAAGCCCATGTAATGCTTTGTAGGTTAGCAGTAAAACCTTGAAATCAGCCCTATCAGGAAGCCAGTGTAGAGAGGCTAGCAATGGAGTAATATGATCACATTATTTGGTTCTAGCAGCTGTGTTTAGCACTAACTGAAATTTGTTTTGAGCTTTATCCAGGTAGCCGGAGAGTAGAGCATTGCAGTAGTCTACTTATTTATTTGACCTTTATTTAACTAGGCAAGTCAGTTAAGAACACTTTCTTATTTTCAATGATGGCCTAGGAACAGTGGATTAACTGCCTGTTCAGGGGCAGAACAACATATTTTTACCTTGTCAGCTTTGAACCTGCAAAAACGGTCCTAAAACGGAACCTTGAGGAACACCAAAACATACAAAAGACATAGCATTCACAGAGACAAACAAATATCTTTCCGACAGATAAGATCTAAACCAGGCAAGAACTTGTCCGTGTATACCAATTAGTGTTTCAAATTTCTACAAAAGAACGTGGTGATCGATTGTTTCAAAAGAAGCACTAAGGTCTAGGAGTCTGAGGACAGATGCAGAGCCTTGGTCTGACGCCATTAATCACTGCTGATGTGAAAGCCATCCTCTCTTGGGGAATGCTGCTTTTTAGTTAGCTTCGCGACAGAATATTTTTTTGGGGGTGGATTCTTCGATATTGCATGGTACTGTCTTTCCAAGCTTGTCGGATGCCTTCCAGTTTGATGGAGCGCCTATTCCGTTCTAATTTTATGGAATCTTGCTTCAGGGCTCGGGTATTTTCTGTATACCATGGAGCAAATTTTATGTGACAAAGTTTTTTTCATTTTTAGTGGTTGGACTGCATCTAGGGTGTTATGCCAGGTTAAATGTAGGTTCTCAGTTAGGTGGTTAACCGATGTTTGTACTCCGACGTCTGGAAGGGCATCTAGGTATCTTTGGCTTGTCCGAAAATGTATAGCACGGCTTTTGATGATCCTTGGTTGGGGTTTGAACAGATAACGTGTTGCGATAGCAAAGATCATTTGATGCTGGTCCCATAGTCCAGTATTATGATGTTATTTTTCTCTTTACCTTTTTAATCAGTGTGTGTGTGTGAGTGTATCATTATACTCCCTGATCACTGAGGTCCGGCACACTCATGCTGTGTTAGTCAGAGAATAGGAAGTGCAGTGTCTGTTATGGTTAGTTTCTGTCCATCAGACACTCACTCTGCCTGTGTGAGCCAATCCCATGAGCCATAGTCGTTATTGAATCAGTTACATAATATTGTATATTCAGCAAAGCAGGTGAGATCATCATGCACATGTAATTGTACGTATTTCTGTCTCTAGATGTCTGCCAGTTGACCAGTGTTTTCAGTTTTATTTGTCCCTCTGTGTGTATGTGCCTACAAAATCTGTTACTAATAAACTGGTGAATATTTCTCCAGAATCTAGTGTGTGTGTGTGTGTGTGTGTGCGTGTGTGTGTGCATGTGCGTGTGCATACGTGTGTGTGTGCTTTTGCGTGTGTGCTTGTACTTGGTAGCCTTCCGGCATTCAGCACAGACATGGAGTGTCTCCCGCTCCTTGGGGACCTGTATGTGAATCAGTCTGGCCTTAATCACACATCCATAAAACCAGACTAATACGCTGACTATGACTGACCATTTTCCAGGACTCATCAGTTTTCCCAAAACATCCCAAAATGGTTCTGATTATTGGTTCCGTGTCATCAAGCCAAGTAGGGTGTGATCAAGTTATCATTCAGTCAGTCTATTGGCCCAAGGATGATGAAAGATGACATAATACCCTGTCTGTCTGTCTGTCTGTCTGTCTGTCTGTCTGTCTGTCTGTCTGTCTGTCTGTCTGTCTGTCTGTCTGTCTGTCTGTCTGTCTGTCTGTCTGTCTGTCTGTCTGTCTGTCTGTCTGTCTGTCTGTCTGTCTGTCTGTCTGTCTGTCTGTCTGTCTGTCTGTCTGTCTGTCTGTCTGTCTGTCTGGCTGTCTGTCTGTCTGTCTGTCTGTCTGTCTGTCTGTCTGTGTTTGTTCCTCGCTCTTCAAACCACTGTGTGTCTGGTGGTGTGTCAGCATCTATACCCTATACCCCACCCTATACACTCCATAATATATAACACATGCCATACCCTATACCACACACTATACCCTCCATACTATATAACATAGGCCTAACATTGCAACCCACACTATACACTCCATACGATATAACACAGGCCTTACCCTACACCAAACACTATACCCTCCATACAATATAACACATGCCATACCCTATACCCCACCCCATACCCTCCATACTATATAACATATGCCTTACCCTATTCCCCACCCTATACCATCCATACTATATAATACAGGCCTTACCCTATACCCCACCCTATACCCTCCATACTATATAACATAGGCCTTACCCTATACCCCACCTTATACCCTCCATACTATATAACACAGGCCTTACCCTATACCCCACCTTATACCCTACATACTATATAACATAGGCCTTATACCCTCCATACTATATAACACAGGCCTTACCCTATACCCCACCTTATACCCTACATACTATATAACATAGGCCTTACCCTACACCAAACACTATACACTCCATACTATATAACACAGGCCTTACCCTACACCAAACACTATACCCTCCATACAATATAACACATGACTCACCCTATACCCCACCCTATACCCTCCATACTATATAACACAGGCCTTACCCTACACCAAACACTATACCCTCCATACAATATAACACATGACTCACCCTATACCCCACCCTATACCCTCCATACTATATAACACAGACCTTACCATATACTCCACCCTATACACTCCATTCTATATAAATCCAATCTTACCCTATACCCCACTATACCCTACAGCATACCCCACCCTATACCCTCCACACTATATAACACAGACCTTACCCTATACCCTCCATTCTATATAAATCATATCATACCCTATACCCCACCCTATACACCACCATATACCTTACATACGATATAAAACAGGCCTCACCCTACACCCCACCCTAAACCCTCCATACTATATAGCACGGTCCTTGCCCTATACCCCACCCTATACACTCCTTACTATATAACAAAGACCTTACCTAACACCCCACTATACCCTCCATACTATAAATAACAAAGGACTTACCCTATACCCCACCCTATACCCTACATTCTATATAACTCATACGTTACCCTATACCCTACCCTATACCCTCCATTCCATATAAATCATATCTTACCCTATACCCCACAATACCCTCCATTCTATATAAATCATATCTTACCCTATACCCCACTATACCCTCCATTACATTTACATTTAAGTCATTATACTATATAACACAGGCCTCACCCTATACCCCACCCTATAGCCTCCATACAATTTAACACAGGCCTCACCCTATACCCCACCCTATAGCCTCCATGCAATTTAACACAGGCCTTACCTTATACCCCACCCTATACCCTATTTATTACCCTATCTTACCTCATTTGCACACACTGTATCTAGATTTTATTCCTATTGTGTTATTGACTGTACGTTTATTCCATGTGTAACTCTGTGTTGTTGTTTGTGTCGCACTGCTTTGCTTTATCTTGGCCAGGTCGCAGATGTAAATGAGAACTTATTCTCAACTGGCCTACCTGGTACCACAGGGTTAAATTCTTGGACCGACTCTCTTCTCTGTATACATCAATGATGTCGCTCTTGCTACTGGTGAGTCTCCACATCTACGCAGACGACACCATTCTGTATACTTCTGGCCCTTCTTTGGACACAGTGTTAACAACCCTCCAGGCAAGCTTCAATGCCATACAACTCTCCTTCCGTGGCCTCCAATTGCTCTTAAATACAAGTAAAACTAAATGCATGCTCTTCAACCGATCGCTGCCTGCACCTACCCGCCTGTCCAACATCACTACTCTGGACGGCTCTGACTTAGAATACGTGGACAACTGCAAATACCTAGGTGTCTGGTTAGACTGTAAACTCTCCTTCCAGACCCACATCAAACATCTCCAATCCATAGTTAAATCTAGAATTGGCTTCCTATTTCGCAACAAAGCCTCCTTCACTCATGCTGCCAAACATACCCTTGTAAAACTGACCATCCTACCAATCCTCGACTTCGGCGATGTAATTTACAAAATAGCCTCCAATATCCTACTCAACAAATTGGATGCAGTCTATCACAGTGCCATCCGTATTGTCATCAAAGCCCCATATACTACCCACCATTGCGACCTGTACGCTCTCGTTGGCTGGCCCTCGCTTCATACTCGTCGCCAAACCCACTGGCTCCATGTCATCTACAAGGGTAAAGTCCCCCTTATCTCAGCTGGCTGGTCACCATAGCATCACCCACCTGTAGCACGCGCTCCAGCAGGTATATCTCTCTGGTCACCCCAAAAACAATTATTTCTTTGTCCGCCTCTCCTTCCAGTTGTCTGCTGCCAATGACTGGAACGAACCACAAAAATCTCTGAAGCTGGAAACACTTATCTCCCTCACTAGCTTTAAGCACCAGCTGTCAGAGCAGCTCACAGATTACTGCACCTGTACATAGCCCAC
>NC_060182.1:15976883-16026883 GCF_021184085.1 Oncorhynchus gorbuscha
CACAATCTAATCACTGAACGCCATCATATCACTGAGAGCTGTTATTACAAAATGACTTTATGATTTGTCTATAGTTACCAAGCTAGCTGTTACAAACACACACGGTTGTGTTTCCCAGCGCAGGCTAGATTCAACACTTTTATCGGTCTCTCATGTCAACAGGGATGTGTGTGTCCTTGTGTTGGAGTGTGGAAGTGTGAGGGTTGGCATGCGTGTGTGTGTATGCGTATCAGGTGTGTGTGCATGTCCAAGCATGGGTGCGTGTCTGTGTGCGTGTGTCCTGGGCCTCCTGGCTGATTCCACTATGTTATTCATGCTATTGTCTCCATAGCCAAGTCTTTGCCTACGTTGAATGAGCGTTTCATAACCTAATTCTTCTTCATGACCAGAAGTGTCTCCATTAGAGGCTTCAATAGAGAGTATGAAAGGTGAGGGCAGCAGGTTGCCCCAGAGAGAGGACACTGGAGATGGTCTTACTACAACTGTTTTTCAATACAAATACCTGCCTGCCTGCCTGCCTGCCTGCCTGCCTGCCTGCCTGCCTGCCTGCCTGCCTGCCTGCCTGCCTGCCTGCCTGCCTGCCTGCCTGCCTGGGAGAGAAGTTGCTGCAGCGTTTCACAGTAGTGTAGTTTGGGATAATTTCATTGTATGATGCTATCACAGTGTGTCTGTTCAAGTATGTGTGTTTGTATTTGTGTGTGTGTGTGTGTTCGTGATTAATATGCACGTGCAAGTGACTGTGCGTGTGTTTGATTGTGTGTGTGTGACCGTGTGTGACTGTGTGCGCATGTGTGTGTGTGTATGAGAACCCTTTCATGAGGGCCTATCCCTAGGGGTGAGGTAGAGGGAGGGAGTCAGGGTGGGCCTGCACCCTGCTCCAGACCCTCTTTGATAACGCACTCTAATTGGTCTCAGTCTCACTCTCCTGAGAGGACTAATTAGAACAAGGTGATGAAGAGGAGAATAACACAACTTTCTTTCTCTCACTCTCTCTCACTCTCCCTCACTCTCCCTCACTCTCTCTCACTCTCCCTCGCGCTCTCTCACTCTCCTTCACTCTCACTCTCCCTCGCTCTCCCTCGCTCTCCCTCGCTCTCCCTCACTCTCCCTCGCTCTCCCTCGCTCTCCCTCGCTCTCTCTCGCTCTCCCTCGCTCTCTCTCGCTCTCCCTCGCTCTCCCTCGCTCTTCCTCGCTCTCCCTCGCTCTCTCTCACTCTCCCTCGCTCTCTCTCGCTCTCCCTCGCTCTCCCTCGGTCTCACTCTCCCTCGCTCTCTCTCGCTCTCTCTCGCTCTCTCTCGCTCTCCCTCGCTCTCTCTCACTCTCCCTCGCTCTCTCTCGCTCTCTCTCGCTCTCCCTCGCTCTCTCTCACTCTCCCTCGCTCTCTCTCGCTCTCTCTCGCTCTCTCTCGCTCTCCCTCGCTCTCCCTCGCTCTCTCTCTCACTCTCTCTCGCTCTCTCTAGGTCTGTATGTCTGTCTCTTTCTCTCCCCCCCAACCCCCCACAACACCCTAGCAAAACTGAAGCCTACTTGATGGTAACAGCTCACTGTAGCCCCAGTGGCCAGTTTTTAAGGCATTTCCCGACATCCTCAGGACATGGATAGACATCCAATTTCAATCTTGAACAACCTGGCTGCTCTCTCTCTCTCTTTTCCGCTCTGTCTTTCTCTCTCTTTCTCTCTCTTGCTCTGTCTCTTTCTCTCTCTTGCTCTGTCTCTTTCTCTCTCTTGCTCTGTCTCTTTCTCTCTCTCTCTCTTGCTCTGTCTCTGTCTCTTTCTCTCTCTTGCTCTTTCTCTCTCTTTCTCTCTCTCTCTCTCTCTCTCTCTCTCTCTCTCTCTCTCTCTCTCTCTCTCTCTCTCTCTCTCTCTCTCTCTCTCTCTCTCTCTCTCTCCTCCTTACTCTGTTTTATTTTTTCTCCCCATCTGTCTCTGTATCTGTATGTCCTGTCTTTGTCTTTGTATATGTGTGTGTATAAGTGCTTTGTGTGTTTGTTCATAATCTACATGTGCAACTTTACATGCATGTGTGTGTGTGTGTGTGTCTGTGCATGTGTGAATGAGTATGTGGGAGGCACATACTGATTTACAGCATCACTACGACACATTGATTGAAATCCTCCTTTTATGGATTGGGAGATGTATTTCTCACCACGATAAATCACATGCATTCAGACACGTGAAGTAAATCTACAGCAGTGACATGCAGCGAGGTCGCTGGCTGGGTAGACACGGGCTATAATCAAAGCCAGATATATTCAAAAATACACCTTTAGCCCAAGTTCACCATACAACAGATTACTCCAACAACCAGAGTGATATAGGCTATTAACCGAAATTGTCAAACAATTTTCACCAAATGTAAATACCAATGTAGCCAAAATACATAAGCGGTATCATCTGTTGGCGGCATATTTCATATCATTAAGAAAAACTACACACGGCTCAACAGTTCAGACAAGGGGGGAAGAGCGGAAGCAGGCGTGACACAACAGGTGTGGACTAACTGTGAAATGCTTCCTTAGATGTTCTTCCCAACAATACAGAGAGAAAGAAAATCGAAAAATGTAGAAAAAGAAAGAGGAATGTAGAAATAGAAAGAGGAGTGGGAGGTCCCGGTGCACAACTGAGCAAGAGGACAAGTACATTAGAGTATCTAGTTTGAGAAACAGATGCCTCACAAGTCCTCAACTGGCAGCTTAATTAAATAGTACCCACAAAATACCAGTCTCAACACCAACAGTGAAGAGGCATCTCCGGGATGCTGGCCTTCTAGGCAGAGTTCCTCTGTTCAGTGTCTGTGACACTCTAATGTACTTGTCCTCTTGCTCAGTTGTGCAGCAGGTCCTCCCACCCCTCATTCTATTCTAGTTAGAGCTAGTTTGCACTGTTCTGGAGGGAGTAGTATAAAGCGTTCAAGATCTTCAGTTTCTTGGCAATTTCTCGCCTGGAATAGCCTGAATTTCTCAGAACAAGAGTCAATTGACGAGTTTCAGAAGAAAGTTATTTGTTTCTAGGCATTTTGAGCCTGTAATTGAAGCATCAAATGCTGATGCTCCAGATACTCAACTAGTCAATAAAAGGTCAGTTACAGTGGGGAAAAACAGTATTTAGTCAGCCACCAATTGTGCAAGTTCTCTCACTTAAAAAGATGAGAGAGGCCTGTAATTTTCATCATAGGTACAGTTCAACTATGACAGACAAAATTAGAAAAGAAATTCCAGAAAATCACATTGTAGGACACCAGAAACAAAATTGTAGACCTGCACCAGGCTGGGAAGACTGAATCTGCAATAGGTAAGCAGCTTGGTTTGAAGAAATCAACTGTGGGAGCAATTATTAGGAAATGGAAGACATACAAGACCACTGATAATCTCCCTCGATCTGGGGGATCAAAATGATCACAAGAACGGTGAGCAAAAATCCCAGAACCACACGGGGGGACCTAGTGAATGACCTGCAGAGAGCTGGGACCAATGTCACAAAGCCTACCATCAGTAACACACTACGCCGCCAGGGACTCAAATCCTGCAGTGCGAGACGTGTCCCCCTGCTTAAGCCAGTACATGTCCAGGCCCGTCTGAAGTTTGCTAGAGAGCATTTGGATGATCCTATTTGATGTCCATTGTTTCTTAGTTTGTTTGTGAAATTGTTTAATATTCTGTTTCATTTATTCCCAGGGGGGAAGGGGAAGGCACCTAGGGAGTGCTTAGGCAAGAGGCCCGCGGGCATACATGTACCCGTAGCATATTCGCTGTCTAGGCACACTAGGTAAGACCTGGGCAGACCACCCCCTTCTATTTTGGTTAGGGCACCAGGTGGTGCTAAATTAGGTAAGTAGTGGGTAGGCAGGTAAGATAGGAGAGGGGGGGCTTTGAGATTTACTTTCTTTGCTTTGGTTCCCTCCAGCCCCTTTTCCCCATATTACCGTGTAAAGGAATAAAGTCCTTGTAAACGGTACCACATTCTGCCTGTTGTCATTCTTACTTGCATCTACAGTCCATACCTTTTTCACTTCACGGAGAGTTTAGTTGTAGCAGGGTGTTGCGTTCCCTCTTCATAGAGGCGTGCGTAACAGTCAGATGAAACCAAAATATAACTTTTTGGTAAAAATTCAACTCGTCGTGTTTGGAGGGCAAAGAATGCTGAGTTGCATCCAAAGAACACCATACCTACTGTGAGGCATGGGGGTGGAAACATCATGCTTTGGGGCTGTTTTTCTGCAAAGGGACCAGGACGACTGATCCATGTAAAGGAAAGAATGAATGGGGCCATGTATGGTGAGATTTTGAGTGAAAACCTCCTTCCATCAGCAAGGGCATTGAAGATGAAACGTGGCTGGGTCTTTAAGCATGACAATGATCCCAAACACACTGCCCGGGCAACAAAGGAGTGGCTTCGCAAGAAGCATTTCAAGGTCCTGGAGTGGCCTAGCCAGTCTCCAAATCTCAACCCCATAGAAAATCTTTGGAGGGAGTTGAAAGTCCGTGTTGCCCAGCAACAGCCCCAAAACATCACTGCTCTAGAGGAGATCTGAATGGAGGAATGGGCCAAAATACCAGCAACAGTGTGTGAAAACCTTGTGAAGACTTACAGAAAACGTTTGACCTCTGTCATTGCCAACAAAGGGTATATAACAAAGTATCGAGATAAACTTTTGTTATTGACCAAATACTTATTATCCACCATAATTTGCAAATTAATTAATTAAAAATCGTACAATGTGATATTCTGGATTTTCTTTTCTCATTTTGTCTGTCATAGTTGAAGTGTACCTATGATGAAAAGTACAGGCCTCTCTCATCTTTTTAAGTAGGAGAACTTGCACAATTGGTGGCTGACTAAATACTTTTTTTCCCCCACTGTATATTCATTCGCCAGATCTGTTTTTGGGCCAATAGCATATTCAAAAAAAATCCACCTTCCTTTTTTTGTTGTTTGTTTTTTTGGATCTGTTGCGGATCGGTTTGCACAGTTTGCACAGATCAAAATGTGTATTAATTAATTAGTATAATCACCCTTTTTGAGTTTCTTTGCCCATGACAAAAATATATTTCTCCCTCCCAGTCCTTTTCCCACCCACCCTTATCTATATTTGTAGAATGAGTTTCCTGTAAACAATAGAGATTATATTCTTTCTCTTTTATCCATGTACATTTTTTATATTTTTTTGTGATCTGCTAAGCCATTGCAATTATAACTGGCTATACTTATTTCCCCACTTACCATAATGATACCCAAGTTTCAATTATACTTACCACAACCAATGTTTGTAAACTTACCATTAAAAAGCACCATGATTGTTAAGTGTCAATATAACTGTAGCATAATATTTGCCCTAATATTCCACCCACTAAAACCTCCCACCATGTCTAGGTCTGTTGTCACTAAGACCATCAGACCATCTCCCAGACTCATGATGCACTTTTGAGTCCTCAGGCAAACCCTTAGCCGCCAAATGGCTTTGGCCAGAGGGAAAAACAAGGGAAAAATAGGCAGTCCCATGATAACATAAATATCAATGAGGGTGCTTAAGAGAACTAACCAAACAACCTGAAAACAATCAGAAAAAAATTCATAGTATCAATAATAGATCATATTAATAGAGATAATAACAGCACAATCTTATAAATGAATGCTCATGTTAGAAAGTCCTAGCAAGTCTATAAGCATGTCAGCCCAGCCTGCTCACTTCATTGGATCTGATTGGCTATAAGCATGTCAGCCCAGCCTGCTCACTTCATTGGATCTGATTGGCTATAAGCATGTCAGCCCAGCCTGCTCACTTCATTGGATCTGATTGGCTATAAGCATGTCAGCCCAGCCTGCTCACTTCATTGAATTCAGTTGTTTGAAAAACTGTGAAAAAATTAAGAGAACAACCTAAATATAATGCAAACCAGTACATTTTTTATGTCCATTACATGCAAGACATATTTCATGTAGTCCTCATTATATACTGTTGTATTCCGACAAAAAGAAGGAAAAAGGAACATAGATTCTAACGGCCACTAATGACTGCAATTAAAAATGTGTCTTAGGCATCACACTGCCCATAAAGGAATACACAAGTTAAACTTACAATCGACTATGACACATCCATGGCACGATAGCCAAGAATTACATGCAGTACTGACAATCCAGAGTGAGTAAACCTGTAAAACCAACCCTCTCTCCACCCACACATTTAGTTTTTTATTCCAATGTTGTTCGTTGTTTTATCACCTCGTCTGTTTTACACCTAGGCCTAAATCATTAGGATCAAGAATATAAAAAGGTAGCATAAATAGCTTTTATGGAAATATATAACATACCTCTTTCTCATTTAGAGAAGTGCTTCCATAAGCCAGTTATTGTGTTTGTTCAACCACTAATAGAGACAACAACCCTGTTGACAATACCTAATCCATTACATTTACATTTTACATTTAAGTCATTTAGCAGACGCTCTTATCCAGAGCGACTTACAAATTGGTGCATTCACCTTATGACATCCAGTGGGACAGTCACTTAACAATAGTGCATCTAAAACTTAGGGGTGGGGTGAGAGGATTACTTAACCTATCCTAGGTATTCCTTAAAGAGGTGGGGTTTCAGGTGTCTCCGGAAGGTGGTGATTGACTCCGCTGTCCTGGCGTCGTGAGGGAGTTTGTTCCACCATTGGGGGCCAGGGCAGCGAACAGTTTTGACTGGGCTGAGCGGGAGCTGTACTTCCTCAGTGGTAGGGAGGCGAGCAGGCCAGAGGTGGATGAACGCAGTGCCCTTGTTTGGGTGTAGGGCCTGATCAGAGCCTGGAGGTACTGAGGTGCCGTTCCCCTCACAGCTCCGTAGGCAAGCACCATGGTCTTGTAGCGGATGCGAGCTTCAACTGGAAGCCAGTGGAGAGAACGGAGGAGCGGGGTGACGTGAGAGAACTTGGGAAGGTTGAACACCAGACGGGCTGCGGCGTTCTGGATGAGTTGAAGGGGTTTAATGGCACAGGCAGGGAGCCCAGCCAACAGCGAGTTGCAGTAATCCAGACGGGAGATGACAAGTGCCTGGATTAGGACCTGCGCCGCTTCCTGTGTGAGGCAGGGTCGTACTCTGCGGATGTTGTAGAGCATGAACCTACAGGAACGGGCCACCGCCTTGATGTTAGTTGAGAACGACAGGGTGTTGTCCAGGATCACGCCAAGGTTCTTGGCGCTCTGGGAGGAGGACACAATGGAGTTGTCGACCGTGATGGCGAGATCATGGAGCGGGCAGTCCTTCCCCGGGAGGAAGAGCAGCTCCGTCTTGCCGAGGTTCAGCTTGAGGTGGTGATCCGTCATCCACACTGATATGTCTGCCAGACATGCAGAGATGCGATTCGCCACCTGGTCATCAGAAGGGGAAAGGAGAAGATTAATTGTGTGTCGTCTGCATAGCAATGATAAGAGAGACCATGTGAGGTTATGACAGAGCCAAGTGACTTGGTGTATAGCGAGAATAGGAGAGGGCCAAGAACAGAGCCCTGGGGGACACCAGTGGTGAGAGCGCGTGGTGAGGAGACAGATTCTCGCCACGCCACCTGGTAGGAGCGACCTGTCAGGTAGGACGCAATCCAAGCGTGGGCCGCGCCGGAGATGCCCAACTCGGAGAGGGTGGAGAGGAGGATCTGATGGTTCACAGTATCGAAGGCAGCCGATAGATCTAGAAGGATGAGAGCAGAGGAGAGAGAGTTAGCTTTAGCAGTGCGGAGCGCCTCCGTGATACAGAGGAGAGCAGTCTCAGTTGAATGACTAGTCTTGAAACCTGACTGATTTGGATCAAGAAGGTCATTCAGAGAGAGATAGCGGGAGAGCTGGCCAAGGACGGCACGTTCAAGAGTTTTGGAGAGAAAAGAAAGAAGGGATACTGGTCTGTAATTGTTGACATCGGAGGGATCGAGTGTAGGTTTTTTCAGAAGGGGTGCAACTCTCGCTCTCTTGAAGACGGAAGGGACGTAGCCAACGGTCAGGGATGAGTTGATGAGCGAGGTGAGGTAAGGGAGAAGGTCTCCGGAAATGGTCTGGAGAAGAGAGGAGGGGATAGGGTCAAGCGGGCAGGTTGTTGGGCGGCCGGCCGTCACAAGACGCGAGATTTCATCTGGAGAGAGAGGGGAGAAAGAGGTCAGAGCACAGGGTAGGGCAGTGTGAGCAGAACCAGCGGTGTCGTTTGACTTAGCAAACGAGGATCGGATGTCGTCGACCTTCTTTTCAAAATGGTTGACGAAGTCATCTGCAGAGAGGAGGAGGGGGGAGGGGGCGGAGGATTCAGGAGGGAGGAGAAGGTGGCAAAGAGCTTCCTAGGGTTAGAGGCAGATGCTTGGAATTTAGCGTGGTAGAAAGTGGCTTTAGCAGCAGAGACAGAGGAGGAAAATGTAGAGAGGAGGGAGTGAAAGGATGCCAGGTCCGCAGGGAGGCGAGTTTTCCTCCATTTCCGCTCGGCTGCCCGGAGCCCTGTTCTGTGAGCTCGCAATGAGTCATCGAGCCACGGAGCGGGAGGGAGGACCGAGCCGGCCTGGAGGATAGGGGACATAGAGAGTCAAGGGATGCAGAGGGAGGAGAGGAGGGTTGAGGAGGCAGAATCAGGAGATAGGTGGGAGAAGGTTTGAGCGGAGGGAAGAGATGATAGGATGGAAGAGGAGAGAGTAGCGGGGAGAGAGAGCGAAGGTTGGGACGGCGCGATACCATCCGAGTAGGGGCAGTGTGGGAGGTGTTGGATGAGAGCGAGAGGGAAAAGGATACAAGGCAGTGGTCGGAGACTTGGAGGGGAGTTGCAGTGAGGTTAGTGGAAGAACAGCATCTAGTAAAGATGAGGTCGAGCGTATTGCCTGCCTTGTGAGTAGGGGGAAGGTGAGAGGGTGAGGTCAAAAGAGGAGAGGAGTGGAAAGAAGGAGGCAGAGAGGAAAGAGTCGAAGGTAGACGTGGGGAGGTTAAAGTCGCCCAGAACTGTGAGAGGTGAGCCGTCCTCAGGAAAGGAGCTTATCAAGGCATCAAGCTCATTGATGAACTCTCCGAGGGAACCTGGAGGGCGATAAATGATAAGGATGTTAAGCTTGAAAGGGCTAGTAACTGTGACAGCATGGAATTCAAAGGAGGCGATAGACAGATGGGTAAGGGGAGAAAGAGAGAATGACCACTTGGGAGAGATGAGGATCCCGGTGCCACCACCCCGCTGACCAGATGCTCTCGGGGTGTGCGAGAACACGTGGGCGGACGAAGAGAGAGCAGTAGGAGTAGCAGTGTTGTCTGTGGTGATCCATGTTTCCGTCAGTGCCAAGAAGTCGAGGGACTGGAGGGAGGCATAGGCTGAGATGAACTCTGCCTTGTTGACCGCAGATTGGCAGTTCCAGAGGCTACCGGAGACCTGGAACTCCACGTGGGTCGTGCGCGCTGGGACCACCAGAGTAGGGTGGCCGCGGCCACGCGGTGAGGAGCGTTTGTATGGTCTGTGCAGAGAGGAGAGAACAGGGATAAACAGACACATAGTTGACAGGCTACAGAAGAGGCTACGCTAATGCAAAGGAGATTGGAATGACAAGTGGACTACACGTCTCGAATGTTCAGAAAGTTAAGCTACGTAGCAAGAATCTTATTGACTAAAATGATTAAAATGATACAGTACTGCTGAAGTAGGCCAGCTGGCAGTGGGTGCGTTGTTGACACTACACTAATCAAGTCATTCCGTTGAGTGTAATAGTTTCTGCAGTGTTGCTATTCGGGGGCTAGCAGGCTAGCTAGCAGTGTTGTTTACGTTACGTTGCGTTAAAAGAACGACAATAGATGGCTAGCGAACCTAGAAAATCGCTCTAGACTACACAATTATCTTTGATACAAAGACGGCTATGTAGCTAGCTAAGTAGCTAGCTACGATCAAACAAATCAAACCGTTGTACTGTTGTACTGCCAGTTATTGTGTTTGTTCAACCACTAATAGAGACAACAACCCTGTTGACCTAATCCATTAGCCAGTTATTGTGTTTGTTCAACCACTAATAGAGACAACAACCCTGTTGACAATACCTAATCCATTAGCCAGTTATTGTGTTTGTTCAACCACTAATAGAGACAACAACCCTGTTGACAATACCTAATCCATTAGCCAGTTATTGTGTTTGTTCAACCACTAATAGAGACAACAACCCTGTTGACAATACCTAATCCATTAGCCAGTTATTGTGTTTGTTCAACCACTAATAGAGACAACAACCCTGTTGACAATACCTAATCCATTAGCCAGTTATTGTGTTTGTTCAACCACTAATAGAGACAACAACCCTGTTGACCTAATCCATTAGCCAGTTATTGTGTTTGTTCAACCACTAATAGAGACAACAACCCTGTTGACAATACCTAATCCATTAGCCAGTTATTGTGTTTGTTCAACCACTAATAGAGACAACAACCCTGTTGACAATACCTAATCCATTAGCCAGTTATTGTGTTTGTTCAACCACTAATAGAGACAACAACCCTGTTGACCTAATCCATTAGCCAGTTATTGTGTTTGTTCAACCACTAATAGAGACAACAACCCTGTTGACAATACCTAATCCATTAGCCAGTTATTGTGTTTGTTCAACCACTAATAGAGACAACAACCCTGTTGACAATACCTAATCCATTAGCCAGTTATTGTGTTTGTTCAACCACTAATAGAGACAACAACCCTGTTGACCTAATCCATTAGCCAGTTATTGTGTTTGTTCAACCACTAATAGAGACAACAACCCCGTTGACAATACCTAATCCATTAGCCAGTTATTGTGTTTGTTCAACCACTAATAGAGACAACAACCCTGTTGACAATACCTAATCCATTAGCCAGTTACAAGGGCCGCTGATATTGGGGGAGAGGTTTTTACCCTGGCACCACACTGCCAGGTCTCTGAACTCCTCCATATAGACTGTGGAGACACTTACCAGCTGGTCAGCACATGCTCTGGGTACGCATTCTTGTCATCTGTCTGGCCCTGCAGGCATGTGTATCACGGCTCAGGCTAAGACCCAGATGTAGACACAGGAGACAGAAAGTCTCAGAGTTTTTGATAGTTCAAGGGGCAGGCAAAAGGTAAGTCAAGGTAGGCAAAGTGTCGTAATCCAAATCAGGGTCAGACAGGCAGAAAGGATAGAACTGGGAATACTAACAAAAACAAAAACTAGTGCACAGGAAACACAGGAAAACGCTGGTAGGACTTGACGGGACAAGACGAACTGGCAACAGACAAACGCAGGTATAAATACACAGGGGATAATGAGGGGAGATGGGAGACCTGGTGGGGGGTGGAGACATGCACAAAGACAGGTGAAACAGTTCAGGGTGTGACAGTACCCCCCTCTACGGACACCACCTGGCGTCCTACCTGGGAGTGTACCTGGTTGACCGGGGTGCCGGCGGTGGAACTCAGCTAGGAGGGCTAGGTCCAGGATGTCCCTAGCGGCGACACAGCACCTCTCATGAGGCGCCTCACCGTGTATGCCGGTTGGCCGTTAAGGAGACGGGGGAGAGTGGTCGTTCTTCACAATCGGGAGACAAAGGGCTGTGAGACAGGTTTAATACTAGACACATGAAAAATAGGATGTATATGGAGAGTGTGGGGAAACAGAAGGCGAACAGTAGAGGGGCTAAGGACCTTAATGATGGGAAAGGTCCGGGGGGGAGTTTGCAGGACTCCACCTGGAGGGGCAGATCCCGAGTGGACAGCCATACCCTCTGCCCAAGACGGTAGCGGGGAGTAGGGGTCCGGTGGTGGTCCCCCTGGCGGCCCGGGCTCTCTTCCAGGTACGGCGACAGCAACGGACGAACATCTGTGCAGAAGGTATGCTGACCTCTTCCTCTTGCTCCGAGAAGAGTGGGGGCTGATATCCCAGGGAACACTCAAAAGGTGAGAGACCCGTAGCAGAACCGGGAAGGGTGTTGCGTGCATATTCCACCCACATGAGTTGCTGGCTCCAGGTGGTGTGACCGGTGGAGACGATGCAGCGAAGAGTCATCTCCAGGTCCTGATTGTCTCGCTCCGACTAGCCATTAGACTGGGGATGAAAACCAGACGACAGGCTAGCCGATGACCCAATAAGGGTGCAGAACACCTTCCAGAACCGGGACGAGAACTGAGGACTGCGATCGGAGACCATGTCGACCGGTAGTCCATGGATCCGGAAGATGTGCTGCACCATGAGCTGGTCCGTCTACATAGCTGAGGGCAACTTAGAAAGGGGAATAAAATGGGTGGATTTGGAAAAACTGTCCACCACCGTAAGGATGGTAGTGTTCCATCTGATAGAGGGAAGCCTGTGGCAAAGTCCAGAGATATATGGGATCAGGGGCAGTGGGGGACAGGGAGTGGTTTAAGGAGGCCAGCCGGAGCTTACCGCGGAGTTTTGTTCTGCGCACACACAGTACAGGCAGCAACATTATTGGACCCCGGGCAGTAGCAGATAGTGAAATGGAAACGAGTGAATAACAGGGCCTGTGATAAGGTTGATAGCATAGTCGTAGGGTCGATGCGGCGGAAGAGATTTGGCTTGGGCAGAGTTGAAAGCCTTCCGTAAATCCTGTTAATCCGCAGGAACGGTGGAGAGATCCAAGTTTTTTCCCAAGCCAGCAAGAAGATGTCCCGGGGGGCAGGTTGTGCTGACTTCCAACAATTAACATGGCAAAATGGGCTCCAGCCCATGATGGACCCTGTAACCCAGTCCATAAGGGGATTGTGACTCTGGAGCCATGAAAACCCCAAAAACCATGGGTGCATGAGGAGACTCCAGGAGCAGAAACTGCATGGATTTACTGTGGTTGCCTGACACTCACAATAAAGAGCTCTGATGTCCATCTGAATGCAAAGGGGTTGAGTGGAGATGCCCAGCTACAACATCAGGGTTTTGTTCATAAAGCTCTCGTTGATTCCTCAGAGGCGAGGTGGGAATCGAAGAAGAGCGAGGGCAACAGGAACAGATTCCCTCTCCCTCCTACATTCCCATACCCGCCCATCGATCTGGATAGTCAAGGCTATGAGGGAGTCGAGGTCCATGGTCAGCTCCCGGGCTGCGAGCTTGTTTTTAATCACCTCGGATAATCCATGAAGGAACATGTCGAACAAGGCTTCAGGGTTCCAGGCACTCTCAGCCACCAACGTACAAAAATCCACCATGTAGTCTGCCACACTAAAGGAATCTTGACGTAGCTGGAGCAGCTTACGAGCAGCTTCTTTCCCTGACCACGGAGAATCGAACATCTTACGTATCCCAGCCACAAACTCCTCCAGACTGAGACCAACGTCGGACTGTTGCTTGCACACCGCCATAGCCCAGGTGAGTGCCCTCCCGGACATCATCGTTATGAGGTACGCTATCTTTGAGCAGTCCAAGGGGAACGAAGAAGGCTGCAGCTCAAATTTGAGGGACCATTGGGAGAGAAAGGTCTGGCAGGTACCAGAATCTCCAGCGTAGCGCTCTAGAGGAAGTAAGCGAGGTTCTCAGAAAACACGGAGTAGGCTGGGAAGAAGCACTGCTGGTTGCGGGGGGATTACTGGTGTGGCTTGCTGCCTAGTAGGGAATCCGTGAAATTGCTCCATCAATGGTCATGGTGTTCTGCCAGGGTGTGGAGTCCCTCCATAAGCCATTGCAGTAACTTATTATGTCTTCCAATGGTGGCTCCTTGCTGGGAGACAGTGTTGTGGAGCTGTTCTGAGTCTGCTGGTCAGTCATGGCCAGTTCGTACGATCACGGCTCAGGCTAAGACCCAGATGCAGACACAGGAGGCAGATAGTATGAGTCTTAGAGTTTTTTATAATATAATAATAATATAATAATATATGCCATTTAGCAGACGCTTTTATCCAAAGCGACTTACAGTCATGTGTGCATACATTCTACGTATGGGTGGTCCCGGGAATCGAACCCACTACCCTGGTGTTACAAGCGTCATGCTCTAACAACTGAGCTACAGAAGGCAAAAGGTAAGTCAAGGCAGGCAAACGGTCGTAATCCATATCAGAGTCAGGTAAGTATAGGATGGCGGCAGTATCAGGGTCAGGACAGGCAGAAAGGTCAGAACTGGGAAGACTAAGAAAAACAAAAACTAGAGCGCAGGAAACACGGGAACACTCTGGTAGGACTTGACGAGACAAGACGAACTGACAATAGACAAACAGAAAACGCTGGTATAAATACACGCAGGTATAAATACACAGGGGATAATGAAGGGAGATGGGAAACACTTGGTGGGGGGGAGAGACAAGCACAAATACAGGTGTAACAGATCAGGTTGTGACATTGTGAATGTTAACCTGTTGAAAGGTCTTACTCACATTGGCTACGGAGAGTAATGTTTGAATAACAGGGCCTGTGATAAGGTTGATAGCATAGTCGTAGGGTCGATGCGGCGGAAGAGATTTGGCTTGGGCAGAGTTGAAAGCCTTCCGTAAATCCTATTAATCCGCGGGAACGGCGGAGAGATCCAAGGTTTTTTCCAAGCCAGCAAGAAGATGTCCCGGGGCAGGTTGTGCCGACTTCCAACAATTAACATGGCAAAATGGGCTCCAGCCCATGATGGACCCTGTAACCCAGTCCATAAGGGTATTGTGACTCTGGAGCCATGAAAACTCCAAAAACCATGGGTACATGAGGAGACGAGAGCGTGATTAAATGTCTATACTTAAAAATAAAATTGTGAGTGCAGTGTTTACTAATGTTTCCCTTGAGTTTATTGTCTATTCCATTTGTTTGGCAATGTAAACATGTGTTTACCATGCCAATAGAGCTCTTTGAATTGCAGTGAGAGGGATAGGAAGAGATGGAGAGAAAAAGACACCGTGTACAACGTAAAACACCAATTAATGCATGCGGAGCAGAATTCGGCCGATACTTGCTAATGATCAAAATCCAGAAAATAAATTCTACGACCACCTAAAATGAAGCGATTCTAAAACCTTTCATAACAAAGCCATCACATACAGAGAGATGAACCTGGAAAAGAGTCCCCTAAGCAAGCTGGTCCTGGGTCTCTGTTCACAAACACAGACAGACCCCACAGAGCCCCAGGACAGCAACACAATTAGACCCAAGCAAATTAGTCCCAAGCATTGCAAAGAATTAACAAAAAAACTGAGCAAACTGGAATGCTATTTGGCCCTAAACAGAGAGTACATAGTGGCAGAATACCTGACCACTGTGACTGACCCAAACTTAAGGAAAGCTTTGACTATGTACAGACTCAGTGAGCATAGCCTTGCTATTGAGAAAGGCAGCCATAGGCAGTCCTGGCTCTCAAGAGAAGACAGGCTATGTGCACACTGCCCACAAAATGAGGTGGAAACTCTTTGAAATTACTTTACTCTTTTGGAACATTTGTGTAATGTTTACTGTTAATTTTTTATGTTTATTTCACTTTTGTTTATTACCTAAGTCACTTGCTTTGGCAATGTTAACATATGTTTCCCATGACAATAAAGCCCCTTATTAAATTGAAATTTAATTAAAAGAGACAGAAAGACAGACCAAGAGAGAGAGAGAAAGAGAGAAAGTTTGCTGATGCTGTAGCTGTTTGCCAAGACAAGCCTGTTCAATTTGTTCTCCTCCTCTTTTCATTCCTCTCTCATTTCCTTTTCCAATCTCTATTCACTTATTGATCTCTTCTGTCATTGATCTGTCTGTCGGACCCCCCCCATCCCTCCATCCTCCATCTGTCTCCTTCTGACAGACTTTTAATTGATGAGAAAGCAGGTCAAATTAAGCAATTAGGCCAAGTGGCGGGAAAAGAGACAGATTGGCATGACATTTCCAGGTAGACTGGAAGGGATGAGGGAGAAGGAGGGAGGAGAAGGAGGGAGGAGGAGAAGAAAAGGGAGGGTGGTGTGGAGGATAATGAATGCAGGAGGCATGGAAAGATGCAGGAATGTTTACGCTTTTTCATTTCAGAATTTGAATGAATTTTTCATAGCTATTCATAAAAAACCCATCAATATTTCACCTGGGGAGAGAGAGAAGGAGAAAGAGAAAGAGAGAAAGAGAGGGAGGGAGAGAAAAAAAGGACCCTTATGGAATGAGTTGTCATGAAAGTCCATTGAAGCAAGCGGAGTCAGTGGAGAAGAAGGGAAAAGAGAGAGGGAGGAGGGATAGAGGGATGTTTATGCCGAGGACACAAACACCTAGAAAGGGGGAGGGATGGAGGGAGGAGGGGAGCTGGAGGAGAGGAGGGGAAAGGAGGGGGGACACCACAACGTAAGTGTCTGGGTGAGAATGAGAGAGAAGGCTGGTGTGGAGACAGAAGAGGGTGTGTGTGTGTGTGTGTGTGTGTGTGTTTGTGTGTGAACCTGTGTATGTGTTTGAGAGAAAGAGGGAAAGAGGTGGGAATATTCTCAGACACAAAGCCTAATCACTAGGGCATCAACAACACCAGCTATCAGCAGGAAAGGAGTATGTGTTTGTGAGAGTTGGGTTACTTTTCACTTTGTCAAACCCCATTTTGTGCTTAGTATTCCTGATCTCTCCCATGACCATAGCTTTATTCCCAGACACCTGTGATGGCATCTCTGTTATTGGGGAGCAGGATGTGAAAGTTACTGTAGATCTTGTTTTTTGGGGGGCAGGATGTGGACGTTACACTGGATCTTGTTTTTGGGGGCAGGATGTGGAAGTTACTGTAGATCTTGTTTTTTGGGGAGCAGGATGTGGATGTTACACTAGATCCTTGCTTGTATTGTCAACAGATCTGGGTTCAAATACATGTCTTTTTAAACATTTGTACTTGAAAATACATGCCAAAACACATGCAAATAGTTTCATGCCGATACTGTATTTCCGAATACATTCCTATATTAAACTAGTATTTGAAAAATAACCAAATAATGTCTTTGAAAGTCATTGAAATAACCCTAAATCGTTTTCAAACCCAGGTTTGATTGAATAATCCTTCCATTGTCCACTGATACACATGTCCAGTGGCAGTGTAGTGATTAGTGAGCAAGCTGCAGGCTTGACCCTGGCAGCCTCTAGTTGAACTCTAACCCTGAGGACTATGCCGCTTAATCTACCCTTGGGTCAAGTGGGCCTTCATTTGCATGAATTTATGAGTGTGTGCATGTGTGTGTGGTGTGTGTGTGTGTGTGTGTGTGTGTGTGTGTGTGTGTGTGTGTGTGTGTGTGTGTGTGTGTGTGTGTGTGTGTGTGTGTGTGTGTGTGTGTGTGTGTGTGTGTGTGTGTGTGTGTGTGTGTCTGTGTGTCTGTGTGTTTGTATATGTGGGGGGGGGGGCAGCTATTTGTCTACAGATAGTCAATTAAATATCTAATTAACTGGGGAGGAGTTAAATAATTCAGGGGTATTGACCTGGGAGAGAGGAATGGATGGAGAGACATAGAGAAGGAGGAATGGGTGGAGGGAGGAAGGTAGAGAGGGACGGAGGGATGGTTGGAAGGTGTGTATTTAAATGATGTTGTCTACAGCAGGCTGAGGTGGGGCACTCTTTTAGGGTGTCTAACAGAGGGACATTTTTAGACAAAAACATCAGTGATGGTATACACTGACTATACCAATTATTAGGAACACCTTCTTATTATAGAGTTGCACCCACCGTCTATATATATTTATATTTTTTATTAAATGAAAATGTAGGCTAATGAAGTCATTTAGAGGGAGGCAGACTCAGTCTCGACCTTTAAGTCTTTACTGAAGACTCATCTCTTCAGTAGGTCCTATGATTGAGTGTAGTCTGGCCCAGGGGTGCAAAGGTGAATGGCAAGGCACTGGAGTGACGAACCTCCCTTGCTGTCTCTGCCTGGCCAGCTCCTCTCTCTGCACGGGGATTCTCTGCCTCTGACCCTATGATGGGGGCTGAGTCACTGACTTACTTGTACTATTCCATTTCGTCCCTAGGAGGGGTGTGTCATGTCGTGCCAGGACTTTTTTGCTATACTCAACTTGAATAGGTTGAGTCACTGACCTGATCTTCTTTTCCGGTGTTGCGCCCCCTCGGGTTTGAAGAGATCTTTGTGGGCTATACTCAGTCTTATCTCAGGGTCGAACGTTTGTGGTCTGTTGGTATACTGGTTAGCCCTGTCTGAGGGTATCAACGGACAGGGCCACAGTGTCCCCCGACCCCCTCTTTCTCAGCCTATGCTACACTAGTCAGGGGATTAGGGTCAGTCTGTCCTATCTGGTAACATTTTCATGTCTTATCTGGTGTCCTGTGTGAACCTAAGTATGCTCCCTCTAATTCTCCCATCTCTCTCCCATCTCTCTCCGGACCTGAACCCTAGGACTATGCCTCAGGACTATCTGGCCTGAGGACTCCTGGCTGTTATTTTCCCCAGTCCACCTGGTCGTGCTTTTCCCCAGTCCACCTGGTCCAGTTTCTGCTGTTTTGTCTGTGTCTCTCTCTCTCTCTCTCTCTCTCTCTCTCTCTCTCTCTCTCTCTCTCTCTCTCTCTCTCTCCCTCCCTCTCTCTCTCTCTCTCCCCTCTCTCTCTCTCTCTCTCTCTCTCTCTCTCTCTCTCTCTCTCTCTCTCTCTCTCTCTCTCTCTCTCTCTCTCTCTCTCTCTCTCTCTCTCTCTCTCTCTCTCTCTCTCTCTCTGCCTCTGAATGCTCAGGTATGAAAAGACAAATGACATTTATTCCTGAGGTGCTGACCTGTTGCACCCTCTACAACCACTGTGATTATTATTTGACCCTGCTGGTCTTCAATGAACATTTGAATATTTTGAAGTATGATCTGGCCTTAATGGCCACGTACTCCTATAATCTCCAACTGGCAGTCAGAAGAGGACTGGCCACCCTTCAGAGTCTGGTTCCTTTCTAGGTTTCTTCCTAGGTTCCTGTGTTCTAGGGAGTTTTTTCTAGCCACCATTCTCCTACATCTGCATTGCTTGCTGTTTGGGGTATTAGGCTGGGTTTCTGTATAAGCACTTTGTGACATCTGCTGATGTAAATAGGGCTTCATAAATACATTTGATTTGATTTCAAATGGCATGAATTATATCATTTTACCATTGAATGTGGAACGTTTGAATAAATATAGGCCTGCTACCTCTATATTCTTATACTCTAATAACTAGTTTGACATTCATTAACCTTAGAGTTTCTGATGCTCCTGATAGGTTGATATTTCATTGGGGGTGGGAGTAGGGAATCTAAACCTAGCTCTTTGGTATCATAATTACTTGACACGGTAACAGCAAGAGATCAACTGATCTGCTGGTTTATCCTTGTGGGTCATATATCTTTTTTTTACCAGCTAAATCCAGCATTAAGACTATCTGAGTGGAAAACGTTGACTTGTGTGTGTGTGTGTGTGTGTGTATACATACCCATCAAGTTGACAATCATGTGAATGGTTGTTGTGAAGATGAGAGCTAAGATGTTCAGACTCGTGGTGTGATCCAAACAAAGGGAGGGAGAGAGAGATCCCTTGCTCTTCGAAAACACTATACCTGGCTCCAGTATTCTGTGTGCACACCAAGGCACACGTGCACACACACACATGTGCACACACACACATGTGCACACACACACACATGTGAACACACACACACACACACACACATGTGCACACACACATGTGCACACACACATGTGCACACACACACACACACACACACACACACACACACACACACACACACACACACACACACACACACACACACACACACACACACACACACACACACACACACACACACACACACACACACACACACACACACACACACACACACACACACACACACACACACACACGTGAATAAACGTTTTCCACTCAGATAGTCTTAATGCTGGATTTAGATTTAGTGAAGATAATGGCAGCACCACACATTGTTATCCATGGGTTGTGAATGACAAAGACAGAGTGAATGAAAGTTCTACAAATTCTGCTGTGGGGTTGCAGTTCTAAACATTTTGCTATAGGATGGAGAGAAAATTGTTTTAAATTAATTGTTTTAATTTTAAAGCTAATTACCTGTAGTTCTACACATTTTGCCATGACTTAGTTATGCCAGAAGCAACAGGGCCCCGTAGAGGTCAGGGACCGTGGGCACGTGCCTTGCGTGCCCGGTCAGTAATTCGGTCGTGTACAAGGTTTAGATAACTGCCTAGACTAACTTACAGTAACTAAAAATCTATAAAATGTTAGCTGACATGGTCTAATTGTGTGATATTCAGTGAGAAAAGAAAACATATTCTAT
The DNA here is from genome assembly GCF_021184085.1 of Oncorhynchus gorbuscha. Taxonomy (NCBI): domain Eukaryota; kingdom Metazoa; phylum Chordata; class Actinopteri; order Salmoniformes; family Salmonidae; genus Oncorhynchus; species Oncorhynchus gorbuscha. The sequence continues at coordinate 15,997,056 of NC_060182.1, forward strand.
GTGGTAGTTTCATAAACCAGGGGCAAGCAACTAGATTTAGGTTTTTGTCAGGGGCGAATTGTCTGGGTTCTGGAAAATAATTATAATAATTTGTACACCACAACTAGGCCCAATACATGGAAATATCAATAATTTCATACATTTCATAGCGATCTTGCAACTATTAACTTTGATCGAAACTTAGCAAAATAGATAGAATCCTGAAACCGTGTAGAGCAGTGGTCACCAACCTTTTCTGAGTCAAGATCACTTTTGCAGTCAAAAAGCAAGCTGAGATCTACTGCTAAGATTTTTTAAACAATTTAATATGTATATATATATTTTACATTAACCTCACACGAACAATTTTGTATGAATGAGGTTTGGGCAGTAGGCCTAAAACATTATCACAGCATATTGGCTATATGATTGGCCTGCCAATATTGTTAATCAGACCATATTATATTTCAAAACTCAAGCTTTGATAACAAAATTGATCAGTTGGTTTAGCACTTGTGAGGCACTTTGGAGCTCTATGATGAATTGAAATAATTCGCTTTTTTATTTTCCTGGACTCATGGTACCTGCATTTGATGGTTAACAAGGTCAAATCACAACGTCAGCGATCTTCAGGTTGAAAGGTTGGAGCTCAAGAAAGATGCCCGAGTTTCCGACTTGTAATTCCGAGTTGGATGACCATTCAAAACGATTTTTCCCAACCGTCTCTCACGGTCCCTGCTCTCTCCTTCCTTTCCTCCAGGAAGACTGACCAGAGAGAGGGGACACCGTCTTCCACCTGCTCTCTCATTCCTTTCCTCCAGGAAGACTGACCAGAGAGAGGGGACACTGTCTTCCACCTGCTCTCTCCTTCCTTTCCTCCAGGAAGACTGACCAGAGAGAGGGGACACCGTCTTCCACCTGCTCTCTCCTTCCTTTCCTCCAGGAAGACTGACCAGAGAGAGGGGACACCGTCTTCCACCTGCTCTCTCCTTCCTTTCCTCCAGGAAGACTGACCAGAGAGAGGGGACACCGTCTTCCACCTGATCTCTCCTTCCTTTCCTCCAGGAAGACTGACCAGAGAGAGGGGACACCGTCTTCCACCTGCTCTCTCCTTCCTTTCCTCCAGGAAGACTGACCAGAGAGAGGGGACACCGCCTTCCACCTGCTCTCTCCTTCCTTTCCTCCAGGAAGACTGACCAGAGAGAGGGGACACCGTCTTCCACCTGCTCTCTCCTTCCTTTCCTCCAGGGAGACTGACCAGAGAGAGGGGACACCGTCTTCCACCTGCTCTCTCCTTCCTTTCCTCCAGGGAGACTGACCAGAGAGAGGGGACACCGTCTTCCACCTGTTCTCTCCTTCCTTTCCTCCAGTGAGACTGACCAGAGAGAGGGGACACCGTCTTCCACCTGCTCCCTCCTTCCTTTGCTCCGGTGAGACTGACCAGAGAGAGGGGACACCGTCTTCCACCTGATCTCTCCTTCCTTTCCTCCGGGAAGACTGACCAGAGAGAGGGGACACCGTCTTCCACCTGCTCTCTCCTTCCTTTCCTCCAGGAAGACTGACCAGAGAGAGGGGACACCATCTTCCACCTGCTCTCTCCTTCCTTTCCTCCAGGAAGACTGACCAGAGAGGGGACACCATCTTCCACCTGCTCTCTCCTTCCTTTCCTCCAGGAAGACTGACCAGAGAGAGGGGACACCGTCTTCCACCTGATCTCTCTTTCCTTTGCTCCGGTGAGACTGACCAGAGAGAGGGGACACCATCTTCCACCTGCTCTTTCCTTCCTTTCCTCCAGTGAGACTGACCAGAGAGAGGGGACACCGTCTTCCACCTGCTCTCTCCTTCCTTTCCTCCGGTGAGACTGACCAGAGAGAGGGGACACCGTCTTCCACCTGCTCTCTCCTTCCTTTGCTCCGGTGAGACTGACCAGAGAGAGGGGACACCGTCTTCCACCTGCTCTCTCCTTCCTTTCCTCCAGTGAGACTGACCAGAGAGAGGGGACACCGTATTCCACCTGCTCTCTCCTTACTTTCCTCCGGTGAGACTGACCAGAGAGAGGGGACACCGTCTTCCACCTGCTCTCTCCTTCCTTTCCTCCAGGAAGACTGACCAGAGAGAGGGGACACCATCTTCCACCTGCTCTCTCCTTCCTTTCCTTCAGGAAGACTGACCAGAGAGAGGGGACACCGTCTTCCACCTGCGCTCTCCTTCCTTTCCTCCAGGAAGACTGACCAGAGAGAGGGGACACCGCCTTCCACCTGCTCTCTCCTTCCTTTCCTCCAGGAAGACTGAACAGAGAGAGGGGACACCGTCTTCCACCTGCTCTCTCCTTCCTTTCCTCCAGGAAGACTGACCAGAGAGAGGGGACACCCCCTTCCACCTGCTCTCTCCTTCCTTTCCTCCAGGAAGACTGACCAGAGAGAGGGGACACCGTCTTCCACCTGCTCTCTCCTTCATTTCCTCCGGTGAGACTGACCAGAGAGAGGGGACACCGTCTTCCACCTGCTCTCTCCTTCCTTTCCTCCGGGAAACTGACCAGAGAGAGGGGACACCGTCTTCCACCTGCTCTCTCCTTCCTTTCCTCCAGTGAGACTGACCAGAGAGAGGGGACACCGTCTTCCACCTGCTCTCTCCTTCCTTTGCTCCGGTGAGACTGACCAGAGAGAGGGGACACCATCTTCCACCTGATCTCTCCTTCCTTTCCTCCAGTGAGACTGACTAGAGAGAGGGGACACCGTCTTCCACCTGCTCTCTCCTTCCTTTCCTCCAGGAAGACTGACCAGAGAGAGGGGACACCGTCTTCCACCTGATCTCTCCTTCCTTTCCTCCAGGAAGACTGACCAGAGAGAGGGGACACCGTCTTCCACCTGCTCTCTCCTTCCTTTCCTCCAGGAAGACTGACCAGAGAGAGGGGACACCGCCTTCCACCTGCTCTCTCCTTCCTTTCCTCCAGGAAGACTGACCAGAGAGAGGGGACACCGTCTTCCACCTGATCTCTCTTTCCTTTGCTCCGGTGAGACTGACCAGAGAGAGGGGACACTGTCTTCCACCTGCTCTCTCCTTCCTTTCCTCCAGTGAGACTGACCAGAGAGAGGGGACACCATCTTCCACCTGATCTCTCCTTCCTTTCCTCCAGGAAGACTGACCAGAGAGAGGGGACACCGTCTTCCACCTGCTCTCTCCTTCCTTTCCTCCAGTGAGACTGACCAGAGAGAGGGGACACCGTCTTCCACCTGCTCTCTCCTTCCTTTGCTCCGGTGAGACTGACCAGAGAGAGGGGACACCATCTTCCACCTGATCTCTCCTTCCTTTCCTCCAGGGAGACTGACCAGAGAGAGGGGACACCATCTTCCACCTGCTCTCTCCTTCCTTTCCTCCAGGAAGACTGACCAGAGAGAGGGGACACCATCTTCCACCTGATCTCTCCTTCCTTTCCTCCAGGAAGACTGACCAGAGAGAGGGGACACCGTCTTCCACCTGATCTCTCTTTCCTTTGCTCCGGTGAGACTGACCAGAGAGAGGGGACACTGTCTTCCACCTGCTCTCTCCTTCCTTTCCTCCAGTGAGACTGACCAGAGAGAGGGGACACCATCTTCCACCTGATCTCTCCTTCCTTTCCTCCAGGAAGACTGACCAGAGAGAGGGGATACCGTCTTCCACCTGCTCTCTCCTTCCTTTCCTCCAGTGAGACTGACCAGAGAGAGGGGACACCGTCTTCCACCTGCTCTCTCCTTCCTTTGCTCCGGTGAGACTGACCAGAGAGAGGGGACACCATCTTCCACCTGCTCTCTCCTTCCTTTCCTCCAGTGAGACTGACCAGAGAGAGGGGACACCGTCTTCCACCTGATCTCTCCCTTCTTTCCTCCAGGAAGACTGACCAGAGAGAGGGGACACCGTCTTCCACCTGCTCTCTCCTTCCTTTCCTCCAGGAAGACTGACCAGAGAGAGGGGACACCGCCTTCCACCTGCTCTCTCCTTCCTTTCCTCCAGGAAGACTGACCAGAGAGAGGGGACACCGTCTTCCACCTGATCTCTCTTTACTTTTCTCCGGTGAGACTGACCAGAGAGAGGGGACACTGTCTTCCACCTGCTCTCTCCTTCCTTTCCTCCAGTGAGACTGACCAGAGAGAGGCGACACCCCCTTCCACCTGCTCTCTCCTTCCTTTCCTCCAGGAAGACTGACCAGAGAGAGGGGACACCGTCTTCCACCTGCTCTCTCCTTCATTTCCTCCGGTGAGACTGACCAGAGAGAGGGGACACCGTCTTCCACCTGCTCTCTCCTTCCTTTCCTCTGGGAAACTGACCAGAGAGAGGGGACACCGTCTTCCACCTGCTCTCTCCTTCATTTCCTCCGGTGAGACTGACCAGAGAGAGGGGACACCGTCTTCCACCTGCTCTCTCCTTCCTTTCCTCCGGGAAACTGACCAGAGAGAGGGGACACCGTCTTCCACCTGCTCTCTCCTTCCTTTCCTCCAGTGAGACTGACCAGAGAGAGGGGACACCGTCTTCCACCTGCTCTCTCCTTCCTTTGCTCCGGTGAGACTGACCAGAGAGAGGGGACACCATCTTCCACCTGATCTCTCCTTCCTTTCCTCCAGGGAGACTGACCAGAGAGAGGGGACACCGTCTTCCACCTGCTCTCTCCTTCCTTTCCTCCAGGAAGACTGACCAGAGAGAGGGGACACCGTCTTCCACCTGATCTCTCCTTCCTTTCCTCCAGGAAGACTGACCAGAGAGAGGGGACACCGTCTTCCACCTGCTCTCTCCTTCCTTTCCTCCAGGAAGACTGACCAGAGAGAGGGGACACCGCCTTCCACCTGCTCTCTCCTTCCTTTCCTCCAGGAAGACTGACCAGAGAGAGGGGACACCGTCTTCCACCTGATCTCTCTTTCCTTTGCTCCGGTGAGACTGACCAGAGAGAGGGGACACTGTCTTCCACCTGCTCTCTCCTTCCTTTCCTCCAGTGAGACTGACCAGAGAGAGGGGACACCATCTTCCACCTGATCTCTCCTTCCTTTCCTCCAGGAAGACTGACCAGAGAGAGGGGACACCATCTTCCACCTGCTCTCTCCTTCCTTTCCTCCAGTGAGACTGACCAGAGAGAGGGGACACCGTCTTCCACCTGCTCTCTCCTTCCTTTGCTCCGGTGAGACTGACCAGAGAGAGGGGACACCATCTTCCACCTGATCTCTCCTTCCTTTCCTCCAGGGAGACTGACCAGAGAGAGGGGGACACGGTCTTCCACCTGCTCTCTCCTTCCTTTCCTCCAGGAAGACTGACCAGAGAGAGGGGACACCATCTTCCACCTGATCTCTCCTTCCTTTCCTCCAGGAAGACTGACCAGAGAGAGGGGACACCGTCTTCCACCTGCTCTCTCCTTCCTTTCCTCCAGGAAGACTGACCAGAGAGAGGGGACACCGCCTTCCACCTGCTCTCTCCTTCCTTTCCTCCAGGAAGACTGACCAGAGAGAGGGGACACCGTCTTCCACCTGATCTCTCTTTCCTTTGCTCCGGTGAGACTGACCAGAGAGAGGGGACACTGTCTTCCACCTGCTCTCTCCTTCCTTTCCTCCAGTGAGACTGACCAGAGAGAGGGGACACCATCTTCCACCTGATCTCTCCTTCCTTTCCTCCAGGAAGACTGACCAGAGAGAGGGGACACCGTCTTCCACCTGCTCTCTCCTTCCTTTGCTCAGGTGAGACTGACCAGAGAGAGGGGACACCCTCTTCCACCTGCTCTCTCCTTCCTTTCCTCCAGGAAGACTGACCAGAGAGAGGGGACACCGTCTTCCACCTGCTCTCTCCTTCATTTCCTCCGGGAGACTGACCAGAGAGAGGGGACACCGTCTTCCACCTGCTCTCTCCTTCCCTTTCCTCCGGGAAACTGACCAGAGAGAGGGGACACCGTCTTCCACCTGCTCTCTCCTTCCTTTCCTCCAGTGAGACTGACCAGAGAGAGGGGACACTGTCTTCCACCTGCTCTCTCCTTCCTTTCCTCCAGTGAGACTGACCAGAGAGAGGCGACACCCCCTTCCACCTGCTCTCTCCTTCCTTTCCTCCAGGAAGACTGACCAGAGAGAGGGGACACCGTATTCCACCTGCTCTCTCCTTAATTTCCTCCGGTGAGACTGACCAGAGAGAGGGGACACCGTCTTCCACCTGCTCTCTCCTTCCTTTCCTCCAGGAAGACTGACCAGAGAGGGGACACCATCTTCCACCTGATCTCTCCTTCCTTTCCTTCAGGAAGACTGACCAGAGAGAGGGGACACCGTCTTCCACCTGATCTTTCCTCCAGTGAGTGAAGAAGGGGCGTCTTCCAGCAGCGCCTATTCCCTCAGGAGGCTGAAGAAATTCGGGTCACCAAAAGCACTCACCAAACTTCTACAGATGCACAATCAGAGAGAGGGGCATCCTCCACGGGCTCTATCACCACCTGAAGACTGACCAGAGAGAGGGCACACTGCTCCGCCCTCTTCCTTTCCTCCAGGGCTCTCCAGAGGGGTAGTGAGGACTGACCAGAGAGAGGGGATCACCGGGGCAAACTACCTGCCCTCCAGGACACCTCCACCACCACCCGTTGTTACAGGAAGGCCATAAAGATCATCAGGACATCAACCACCCGAACCACTTCCTGTTCTCCAGGGCTATCATCCAGAAGGCGACAGGTCAGTACAGGTGCATCAAAGACTGGGACCGAGAGACTGAAAAACAGCTTCTATCTCAAGGCCATCAGACTGTTAAATAGCCACCACTAACATTGAGTGGCTGCTGCCAACACACTGTCATTGACACTGACCCAACTCCAGCCATTTTAATAATGGGAATTGATGAAATGATGGGTAAATATATCACTAGCCACTTTAAACAATGCTACCTTATATAATGTTACTTACCCTACATTATTCATCTCATATACATATGTATATACTGTACTCTACAACATCGACTGCATCCTTATGTAACACATGTATCACTAGCCACTTTAACTATGCCACTTTGTTTACTTTATCTACACACTCATCTCATATGTATAGACTGTACCGATACCATCTCCACTGTATGCTGCTCTGTACCATCACTCATTCATATATCCTTATGTACATATTCCTTATCCCCTTACACTGTGTATAGACTGACTGTAGTTTTGGACATTCTTCCAGTTAGATTCCTCCTCCAGGGAGTTGGACACCATTATCACTGCATTGAAGACTGACTAGAAGCACAAGCATTTCCTTTACACTGAGCATTAACATCCTTCCTTTCCTGTGTAGACTGACCAAAATTTGATTTGATTTGATTTGATTTGATCTCTCTTTCCTTTGCTCCGGTGAGACTGACAGGGGGAGGGGACACCGTCTTCCACCTGCTCTCTCCTTCCTTTCCTCTAGTGAGACTGACCAGAGAGAGGAGACACTGTCTTCCACCTGCTCTCTCCTTCCTTTCCTCCGGTGAGACTGACCAGAGAGAGGGGACACCTTCTTCCACCTGAAAGCGAAACACGAGTTGCACCGCATCTGCCTCATGCACAAATTCATGATATTGTTATGACCAGAGAAAGTGAAATATTCCTTAATATTAAAATCAACACGACGAGCTGCTAATAATAATAAAACGCATGGCTATCGATACTTGGCTACTCATTCATTGCATATGCAGCCCAAGTGGAAGTACGGAGAATCGAGTTTTGTAATAATGTTGAATAAAGACAGTGCTGAATATAAACTTAAACATGAACTCACTCATAAAAACAGAAGGTATTTTCTGTATTCATTGACAGTCTCTCTGTGGTCATGGTTTTAAAAGTTATTAAATCTTACGTAGGCTAGTAGCCATTTAAAGTTGGCTGTAGGTCGTGGAATCTCTGTAGCCACGGTGATTTGAAATATCCGATTGGGTAGTGCAGTAGATGCATTCGATTTTAGTCACATATTTGTCGTTTGTTGGCTTTTCTACAGAAATATTTGGTGATTGACTTGGAATGCCTTGAAGATCAACCAGTTGATTGCAATCGACCAGTTGGCGACTACTGGTGTAGAGGGTAACACCAATACATTCATGGGAAGCTTACACTGACAAATTATCTCGTGAGAGGTCGCAGTTTACACATTTATTCATGGGTCTTAAGTACCGATTCCACCAGAAGCCTTTTTAAAATCAAGCAAAAAATAATAATGTAACTTTTTTTGGATTGGCAAACCAGATAAAGTTAAATATTTTACACGATGATGTAAAAGTTATATTTTTTATTGATCCAATACGTAATATATTATATTTGGTTGTAATATGATCTAGATCCTCTATGAGGCTATGGAGGGATCCAAATTGTGTATTTAAAAGAAAACATGAATCATCAGGGTACAATGAGACCTTTGTTTTTAGTGCTGGATTTCCAGCCCCTTGATATTACTGTTGGCCATAATAAATAGATATGCCAATAGTGGACAACCTTGTTTTACTCCTATTGACAGTTTAATATTTTTTTGAGAAGTAGCTATTATTTACTATTTTACACCTAGGGTTACGATACATAACTTTAACAAATTGTATAAGAGATTCTCCAAAATGTAAAATATTCGAAACATTTATATATAAATTCCAGTCGTACTTTATCAAAAACCTTTTCAAAGTCAGCTATGAATACTAGGCCTGGTTTCCCAGATTTTTCATAGTTTTCTATTGTTTCCGGTTCTTTTCATATATTATATCCAATGTATCGTCCATGAAGAAAACCTATCTGTTTAGGATGAATACTACTCGAAAATACCTTTTGAAATTATTGCGCTATGCATATTTAGAATTTTTAGAATTTTTGTATCACAACACTGAAGTGTTAGGGGCCTCCAATTTCTTTACTGGAGTGGATATTTATATTTACCTGGTGCCTGTTTAAGTAATTGTGAAATCAGATCTTCTTGTTAAGTATCTGATAATCTACCATTTTTATGTGTGGTTAAAACATCTTAATAACGGTCCTCTGAGTACATCAAAAACTATTTGATGTATCTCAACTAGGATTTCATCCAGCCCTGGAGTTTTCCCAGACTTAAAGGCTTTAATTTCATAAAGAAGTTCCTCCTTTGTAATTTGGCCTTCACATGAGTCTTTCTGTACAGCTGTTAATTATAAATTATTATTAGAAAAAAACGTTCTCTTTTTTCACCTCTATTTAACCAGGTAGGCCAGTTGAGAACAAGTTCTCATTTACAACTACGACCTGGCCAAGATAAAGCAAAACAGTTCGACAAAAAGCAACAACTCAGAGTTACACATGAGATAAACAAAAGTAAAGTCAATAACACAATAGAAAATCTATATACAGTATGTGCAAATGGAGTAAGCGGGTAAGGCAATAAATAGGCAAATAGTAATAGTAGCAAAGTAATTACAATTTAGAAAATGAACATTGGAGTGATAGATGTGCAGATGATGATGTGCAAGTAGAAATACTGGTGTGCAAAAGAGAAAGAAAATAAAATAAAAACAATTTGGTGATGAGGTAGGTAGTATGATGGGCTATTAACAGATGGGCTGTGTACAGCTGCAGCGATCGGTAAGCTGCTCAGATAGCTGCTTAAAGTTAGTGAGGGAGATATGTCTCAAACTTCAGCGATTTTTGAAATTCGTTCCCATCATTGGCAGCAGAGAACTGGAAGGAAAGGCAGCCATAGGAGGTGTTGGCTTTGGGGATGACCAGTGAAATATACCTGCTGGAGCGCGTGCCACGGGTGGGTGTTGTTATGGTGACCAGTGAGCTGAGATAAGGCGGTAGTGAGTGTTGCAACCGAGGACACTCGGCGGTCCCGCTCTGTGTACTTGTGTGGCCTACCACTTTGTGGCTGAGCTGTTGTTGCTCCAAGAGGTTTACACTTCACAATAACAGCATTTGCAGTTGACTAGGGAAGCTCCAGGACGGCAGAAGTTGACGAACTACAGGCAATGTTTGTCTATGGAGAATGCATTGCTGTGTGCTCGATTTTATACACCTGTCAGCAACGGGCATGGCTGAAATAGCCAGAAGTCACTAATTTGAAGGAGTGTCCACAAACTTTTATATATATAGTGTATTATGCAGGTTTTATTGTGGGTGTAGCAATATGCTTATGTTCCTAGCTCCAACAGTGCAGTAATACCTAACAACACACTCAAGTCCGGAATATATACTTATTAACAAAATTAGAAACGCAACATGTAAAGTGTTGGTTTCATGAGCTGAAATTAAGATCGCAGAAATGTCCATACGCATAAAACGCTTATTTCTCTCAAATGTTGTACACAAATTTGTTTCCATCCCTGTTAGTAAGCATTTCTCCTTTGCCAAGATAATCCATCTACCTGACAGGTGTGGCATATAAAGAAGCTGATTAAACATCGTGATCATTACACAGGTGCACCTTATCCTGGGGACAATAAAAGGCCACTCTAAAATGTGCCATTTTGTCACACAATACAATGACAAAGATGTCTCAAGTTTCATAAAGCTGTATGGAATTGTTTTATGAAGAAAACCAAGTATCATTTTGCTGTTTGATTTTGAATTTGAAGACTCCTTGAAGTATCCCCCCAAAATATATATTATTTTTATTGATGAAACATTATTTTAGTCCTTACTGCTATTAGGACATACAAACACATTCCATAACAAACTCACTATATGGAACAACAGATCAAAGAGAAGTTTATTCTGAGGTGTCTATATAAATTGTGTATATTTCACCTCCCCAGTCTTTTTTCCTGGAAACAGTAGATAATATATTCCTTCTCTTTTAGCCAGGTAAATGATGATCGTCTTTTCTTATTTTCTGCTAAGCCATTACAATTATAACTGGCTATACTTATTTCACCATTTACCGTAATGAGATACAAGTTTCAATTCTATTTATCATAATATGTGTTTTTAAACTTACTATAAAAAATGACCATGATGATTGAGTGTCCATATAGCTGTACTATGATATTGGCACTGCTACTGAGTAAACCTCCAATTGTTCTCCACTATTCCACCCGCTTATTCCCCCATCCCATATTGGATTGTTGTCCCAATGACTGGAAGACCACCCCTATCCACCTTGATCCTAGGGTCTTTGAGAGAATGGGACCCTTCCTTTAAAAAGAGCACACAGTGCCACCTACAGAACAGAAGCAGACTAACAGCCTCACCTATATTGTATTTTATACTGTTATTTAAAAAACAATTATTGTGATTCATCCTATAATGTCCCTAACAACATTACACCTTAGCAACATAAGTGGGATACATACACACACTCCCCCCAGGCTTCCCTCACAAACAACCAGAAGCTCTCTTGGGAAAACTTGGATGTGAGAATGCATACAGTACCGTTGGAAAGTACTCAGACCCCTTGACTTCTGAAATGGATTAAATACAAAGACATCATGAGCAATCTACACACAATACCCCATAATAACAAAACAAAAACAGTTTTTTAGAAATGTTTGCAAATGTATAGAACCCCCTCCAAAAATACCTTATTTGCATACGGTTTCAGACCTTTTCTATGAGACTCGAAATTGAGCTCATTTAATTTCATCCTTGAAATGTTTCTAGAGTCCACCTGTGGTAAATTCAATTGATTGGACATGATTTGGAAAGGCACACACCTGTCTATATCAGGTCCCACAGTTGACAGTGCATGTCAGAACAAAAACCAAGCCATTAGGACAAAGGAATTGTCCGTAGAGCTCTGAGACAGGCTGTGTTGAGGCACAGAGCTGAGGAAGGGCAACAAAAAATGTCTGCAGAATTGAAGGTCCCCAAGAACACAGTGGCCTCCATCATTCCTGAATATAAAACTTTGGATCTACCAAGACTTCCTAGAGCTGGCTGCCAGGCCAAACTGAGCAATCGGGGTAGGGCCTTGGTCAGGGAGGTGAGCAAGAACCCGATGGTCACTCCGACCAAGCTATAGAGTACCTCTGTGGAGATGGGAGAAACTTATAGAAGGACAACCATCTCTGCAGCTTTCCACCAATTAGGCCTTTATAGTAGAGTGGCCAGACGGAAGCCACTTCTCAGTAAAAGGCACATGGCAGCTTTCTAGGAGTTTGTCAAATGGCACAAACGACTCTCAGACTATAAGAAACAAGACTCTCTGGCCTGATGAAAACCAAGATTGAACTCTTTGGCTTGAATGGCAAAAGCATCACGCCTAGAGGAAACCTGGCACCAACCATAAAATGAAGCTTGATGGTGGAACCGTCATGCTGTTGGGATGTTTTTCAAAGGCAGGGACTGGGAGATTAGTTAGGATCGAGGAAAAGATTAACAGAGCAAAGTACAGAGAGATATTTGATGAACACCTGCTCCAGGGTGCTCAGGACAAAGCAGGAGTGGCTTTGGGACAAGTCTCTGAATGTCCATCAGTGGCCCAATCCGGAGCCCAGACTTGAACCCAATCGAACATCTCTGGAGAGACCTGAAAGAGACCTGACCCTTTGAGTAATGTTGCCGGAGGGTACTGCTGCCGGCTCCTAACAAACTGCTTTTTTGTTTATTTTTTTCACATTGTTTGTAACTCATTTTGTACATAATGTTGCTGCTACCATCTCTTGCGACTGAAAAGAGCTTCTGGACATCAGAACAGTGATTACTCACCTCAAACTGGACAAATATTTTTTCTTTAATGAGTCCGACGCAAAGGATATACTGCTTTGTCGAGACTTTAATACATGCAAACTTAAATACGTTTTACCTAATTTCTACCAGCATGTGCAACCAGAGGAAAAAAACTCTAGACCACCTTTATTCCACACAAAGAGACACATTCAAAGCTCGGGAAAGGTTAATTATATCTTCCTGATTCCTGCTTACAAGAAAAAACTAAATAAGGAAATACCAGTGACTTGCTCAGTACGGAAGTGGTCAGATGATGCAGATTCTACTCTACTACGCGGACCCTACAGTTTTGCTAGCACAGACTGGAAAATGTTCCGGGATTAATCCAATGGCATTGAGGAGTATACCACATCAGTCACCGGCTTCATCAATACGTGCATCGATGACGTCATCCCCACGGTGACCGTACATACAGTGGCAAGAACCCTTTGGAATAACCTGGTTTTCTGCCTAGATTGGTCTTCAAATCTGATCTTCATTTAAGTCACAACAATAGACAATAAAACCTATAACACAAAAATTATTATATTTTTCTTGTCTATATTGAATACATATTTAAACATTCACAGTGTAGGTTGACAAAAGTAGGTGAACCCCTAAGCTAATAACTCCTCCAAAAGGTAATTGGAGTCAGGAGTCAGCTAACCTGTAGTCCAATCAATGATATGAGATTGGAGATGTTGGTAGGAGTTGCGTTGCCCTATAAATAAAAACACTTACAAAATTTGAGTTTGATTTTCACAAGAAGCATTGTCTGATGAACCATGCCTCGAACAAAAGAGATCTCAGAAGACCTAAGATTAAGAATTGTTGACTTGCATAAAGCTGGAAAGTGTTACAAAAGTATCTCTAAAAGTCATGATGTTCATCAGTCCACGGTAAGACAAATTGTCTATGAATGGAGAAAGTTCAGCACTGTTGCTACTTTCCCTAGGAGTGGCTGTCCTGCAAAGATGACTGCAAGAGTACAGCGCTGAAATCTATGGAACATTCTAAGATCTCTGTTGACGAGTCCACGACATGTAAAACACTAAACAAGAATGGTTTTCATGGGAGGACATCACGGAAGAAGCCACTGCTGTCCAAAAAAAGCATTTCTGCACAACTGAAGTTTCCACAGAACTACTGGTAAAATATTCTGTCGACATATTGTTTGGAAGGAACACAGATTGTGTGGAGAAAAAAAGGCACAGCACACCAACATCAAAACCTCATCCCACACTGTAAAGTATGGTGGAGGGAGCATCAAGGTTTGGGGCTGTTTTTTTGCTGCCTCAGGGCCTGGACAGCTTGCTAACATCGACTGAAATAGGAATTCCCAAGTTTATCAAGACATTTTGCTGGATAATGTAAGGCTACCTGTCCGCCAATTGAAGCTCAACAGAAGTTGGGTGATTCAACAGGACAACGACCCAAAACACAGAAGTAATTAAACAACAAAATGGCTTCAACAGAAGAAAATACGACTTCTAGAGTGGCCCAGTCAGAGTTCTGACCTCAACCCGGTTGAGATGCTGTGGCATGACCTCAAGAGAGCAATTCATTCCAGACATCTGAAGAATACTGTTGAGCTGAAACAGTTTTGTAAAGAGGAATGGTCCAAAATTCCTCCTGACCGTTGTGCAGGTCTGATCCTAAAATGTTTGGTTCAGGTAATTGCTGCCAAAGGAGTGTCAACTAGTTATTAAATCCAAGGCTTCACATACTTTTCCTTGCCACTGTACATATCCCAACCAGATGCCATGGATTACAGGCAACATCTGCACTGAGCTAAAGGCTAGAGCTGTCGTTTCAAGGAGTGGAACAAAAATTCGGACTCTTATAAAAAACTGCTATGCCCTCAGATGAACCATCAAACAGGCAAAGCGTCAATACAGGACTAAGTTTGAATCCTACAACATCAGCTCTGACGCTCGTCGGATATGGCAGGACTTGAAAATTGTTACGGACTGCAAAGGCAAACCCAGTGGCGAGCTGCACTGTGACGCAAGTCTATCAGACGAGGCAAATGCCTTTAATACTTAGAGGCAAGTAAAACTGAAGCATGCAAGAAAGCACCAGCTGTTCTGGACGACTGTGTGATCACACACTCTGTAACCGCTGTGAGCAGGACCTTTAAACAGCCGCAGGGCCAGACGGATTACCAGGACGTGTACTCAGAACGTGTACACTGCGTTGTCGGAACTAGAAGCACAAGCATTTAGCTACACTCGCATTAACATCTGCTAACCATGTGTATGTGACAAATACATTTGATTTGATTTGAATTTGATTTGAACATGCGCAGACCAGCTGGCTGGAGTGTTTATGGACATGTTCAATCTCTCCCTGTCCCAGTCTGCTGTCCCCACTTGCTTCAAGATGTCCACCATTGTTCTTGTACCCAAGAAAGCAAAGGAAACTGAAGTAAATTACTATTGCCCTGAAGCACTCACTTCTGTCATCATGAAGTGCTTTGAGAGGCTAGTTAAGGATCATATCACCTCCACCTTACCTGACACCCTAGACCCACTTAAATTTGCATACTGCCCCAATAGATCCACAGACGATGCAATCGCCATTACACTGCACACTGCCCTATCCCATCCGGACAAGAGGAATACATATGTTAGAAACAACACCTCCACTACTCTGATCCTCAACACAAGGGTGTGTGCTCAGCCCCCTTCTGTACTCTTTGTTCACCAATGACTGCGTGGCCATGCATACCTCCAACTCAATCATCAAGTTTGCAGACAACACAACAGTTGTAAGCCTGATTACGAACAATGACAGCCTAAAGGGAGGAGGTGAGGGTCCTGGCGGAGTGGTGCCAGGAAAATAACCTCTCCCTCAACGTAAAAAAAACTAAGGAGCTGATGGTGGACTTCAGGTAACAGCAGAGGGAGCACGCCCAAGTCCACATGGATGAGATCGCAATGGAGAAGGTGAAAAGCACCTTCGTCGTGCCTGAAGGTACGACGTCCATCTGTACAAACAATAGTACGCAAGAATAAACACCATGGGACCACTTAGCCATCATACCGCTTAGGAAGGAGACACGGTTTGTCTCCTAGAGATGAACGTACTTTGGTGCGCAAAGTGCAAATCAATCCCAGAACAACAGCAAAGGACCTTGTGAAGATGCTGGAGGAAACAGGTACAAAAGTATCTATATACACAGTAAAATTAGTCCAATATCGACATAACCTGAAATAGCCGCTCAGCAAGGAAGAAGTCACTGCTCCAAAACCACCATAAAAAAGCCAGACTACGGTTTGCAACTGCACATGGGGACAAAGATCGTATTTGTTTGAGAAATGTCCTATGGTCCGATGAAACAAAAATAGAACTGTTTGGCCATAATGAACAACGTTATGTTTGGATGAAAAAGAAGGATGCTTGCAAGCTGAAGAATACCATCCCAACCATGAAGCATGGGGGTGACAGCATCATGTTGTGGGTGTGCTTTGCTGCAGGAGGGACTGGTGCACTTCATAAAACAGGTTGCATCATGAGGCAGGACAATTAAGTGGAAATATTGAAGCAACATCTCAAGACATCAGTTAAATCTTGGTTGCAAATGGGTCTTCCAAATGGACAATGAACCCAAGCATACTTCCAAAGTAGTGGCAAAATGGCTTAAAGACAACAAAGTCAAGGCATTGGAGTGGCCATCACAAAGCCCTGACCTCAATCCTAAAGAATATTTGTGGGCAGAACTGAAAAAGCGTGTTCGAGCAAGGATGCCTACAAACCTGAATCAGTTACTCTAGCTATGTCTGGAGGAATGGGCCAAAATTCACCTATCTTATTGTGGGAAGCTTGTGGAAGGCTACTCGAAACATTTGACTCCAGTTAAACAATTTAAAGGCAAAGCTCCTAAATACTAATTTAGTGTATGTAAATTTATGACCCCCTGGGAATGTGATGAAGGAAATAAAATCTGAATGAAATCATTCTCTCTACTATTATTCGGACATTTCTCATTCTTAAAATAAAGTGGTGATCCTAACTGACCTAAGACAGGGTATTTTTACTCAGATTAAATGCCAGGAATTGTGAAAAATGTTTAAATGTATTTGGCTAAGGTGTATGTAAACTTCCAACTTCAACAGTATGTACATAGACATGGAATCAATGGTCACTGTTTTACTCATTCATATGTACACTACATGGCCAAAAGTATATGGACACCTGATTAATCACTCCGGAGAACGCTTTTCCACTGCTCCAGAGTCCAATTGCGGCAACACTTGGCATTGCGCGTGGTTATCTTTGTGTGCGGCTGCTTGGCCATGGAAACCTATTTCATGAAGCTTCCAATGAACATTTCTTGTGCTGATGTTGCTTCTAGAGGCAGTTTGGAACTCGGTAGTGAGTGTTGCAACCGAGGACAGACGATCTTTACACGCTTCAGCACTCGGTGGTCCTGTTCTGTGAGCTTGTGTGGCATACCACTTCGTGGCTGAGCCATTGTTGCTCCTAGACTTTTCCACTTCACAGTAACAGCACTTACAGTAACCGGGGCAGCTCTGGCAGGGCAGAAATTTGACGAACTGACTATGTTAGAAAGGTGGCATCCTATGATGGTGTTATGTCGAAAGTAACCGAACTCTTCAGTACGGGCTATTTTACTGTCAACGTTTGTCTATGGAGATTGCATGGCTGTGTGCTCAATTTTAATCACCTGTCAGCAACGGGTGTGGCTGAAATAGCCGAATTCACTGATTTGAAAGGGTTTCTAATAAACCTAATTTCTTATTTCCATTCTTTTACTTTTAGGATTGTTGTGAATTATTAGATCCTACTGCACTGTTAGAGCTAGGAACACAAGCATTTCAATGCACCTGAATCTCTTCGTCGTCTGAGGAGGAGTAGGAAGGAACGGACCAATATGCAGCGTGGTAAGTGTCCATGTTAATTATTTATTAGACTGAACACACTAAACAAAATAACAAATTGAAAGGACGAAACAAAACAGTTCTGTTTAGGTGAAAACAGAAAACAGAAAACAACTACCCACAAATCATAGTGGGAACACAGGCTACCTAAGTATAGTTCTCAATCAGAGACAACGATTGACAGCTGCCTCTGATTGGGAACCATACCAGGCCAAAAGCAGAAATACAAAACATAGAACAAAAACATAGAATGCCCACCCCAACTCATGCCCTGACCGAACTAAAATAGAGACATAAAAAAGGACGTGACAGCACCTGCAATAACATCTGCTAAATATGTGTATGTGACCAATCAAATGGTTTTTGATTAGGTGCCAGGTGCACAGGTTTGTGTCAAGAAATTCACTGCTGCTGAGGTTTTCACGCCGAACAGTTTCCAGTGTGTATTAAGAATGTGTTCCTAATGTTCGGTATATTCAGTGTATAAAACAACAGTTGACACATCAATCCGTTCGTTTCAATGTAAGCTATTATGTAAAATACTTGTAAAAAGAATGCTCAATATATGGGGCATTGAACAGTCAACCTTGTGCAGACTCTGCCACCTGGAAACGGAATCTATAGAACATATTTTCTGGTGGTGTCAATTGGTGGCTCGCTTTCTGACTCAGGTTCAGGAATGGTTGTTATGTCCTAATATCAGGGTTCAGATGGACCTGCAAACTGTATTGTTAGGAGATCTGACAAACCGTGATCAGTCAATAGGAAATATCATTATACTCTCAAGTAAAGTATTTATTTTCAGAGCTATATCGTCAGAGGACATCAAAGTAAAATGGAGTGATGTACTGCAGAAGGAAAGAGCAAAATGCCATTATTTTGGGAAAGATGGGTTAATCTGTGGACATCAGAGGGTTGTAGTTAAGATCAGAATGAATGGTGGATTGGCTGCTGTGGATGAATATCCTGAAGGAAGAGGAAATGAGGAATACTTGTATAATGATTTAACTACAGGTACTGTAGACGTGAACGAAATAGCTGTAATTAGCAGTAGAATATTGTTGTTCGTTAGTTCACTCCAATTAGGCCCCAAAAAATAACTTGCAGGCTGGTTTTGGCGGTTGCTGACTCCTGTCATAAAGCATGGAAAAACAAACATGAATACTGATAATGATCAGAGTGTATAGCTCAGTCCCTGAGACAGCACATAGCCCTTTCTGTCTTATGGCCTACGCATTTGATGTCACTGTCTACCTGTTCAACAACAACTGAGAAGACGATTCGTGGTCTAGCTGTTGCATTTACGCTGTTACAATGTTTGACAAAGATCTTGCAATGATTTTGCGTTTCTCTGACATATTGAGTTGAGGAAGTTTATCTGTCAGGCATGTCTCCCATGGGAACTCAGGGACAGCTGTAAGGTGAGAGCATCAGGAATGTTCGTCAGCAGAATCATAGCATGATAACGTTGAGTTTGAATAAAACTGTTGACTCAGGATTGGCATTACTTTCCCATGATATGATGGCATAGTGGTGGATTACAGGAAGTACAAGGTGAAGACTCTGCTGGTCTGAGAAACATTCAGTGTCTCTTTATCTCTCTGATTCTCTGTTTTTGTCTCTTTGTTTCTCTGTCTGTCTGTCTGTCTCTCTCTGTCTCTCTGCTTCTATCTGTCTCACTGTCTATCTGTTTCTCTCTTTCTGTTCATCTCTGTCTCTTTGTCTGTCTGTTTCTCTCTCACATATAGGGTCATGAGGTTTGAAACACAATCAGAACCACAAGCTGCCAACAATACATTTGCCTCCATCCCCTTGGTTTGGATGGAGATGAACTTGTTCATATCTTTTTGGCTTCTTTAAATGTTTTCTTGTATAATATAATTTGCCTTTATTTATTATTATTCTTTGTGTCTGGAAGGGCTCTAGATTTGTGCATGGATGCATGTTTATGTGTGTGTTCCTGTCTGTGTGTGCGTATGTCTGTGTGTGCATGTGTTTCTGTGTGTCTGTGTGTGTGGCTGCTCTGTGTGTGTGTGTCTCAGTGGATTGTGGAGAGCATATGGTAACATGGTGCCATGGCACAGCCCACTGCCTCTGACATGAACACACACAACACAGAGGAGGGCCTGAGGGAGAGGAGACAGGGACTCTATCTGCTTCCCTCTCTCCCTCTCCCTCTCCCTCTCCCTCTCCCTCTCCCTCTCCCTCTCCCCTCCCACCCTCTCCCCTCCCCACCCACCCACCCACCCACCCACCCACCCACCCACCCACCCACCCCTCTCCCTCTCCCTCTCCCTCTCCCCTCTCTCCCTCTCCCTCTCCCTCTCCCTCTCCCTCTCCCTCCCTCCCTCCCCCCACCCACCCTCTCTCCCTCTCTCCCTCTCCCTCTACTCCCTCCCACCCGCTCTCTCTCTCTCTATCCCCTCTTACATCTATCTCTCTCAGTCTCACTTTCCAGAATTACCATTCTCTTTCTCCATCTGTTGCTCTCACTCATTCTTTCATCTCAAAGTATTGATGGTAAGAACACAGTTTCCACCAGTCTAAATGAGGCTGTGAGTATTTTGCCAGACAGTCCTGGGACGGTGTGTGTGTGTACATTTTTCTTCTCCTCCTCCTTCCCATTCTCCCAGTGTCCCCTCCCTCTTCTCTCCTTCTCTCTTGCTCCCTCCCTCCCTCCCACTCTACCCACCCTTATCTCCTTTCTCTCCCCTCCATGCTGCCCCCTCTCCCTCTTCCCCTCTCTCTCCCCCTGTTTCCCTCCCTCTCTCCACCACCATCCAGATGTGTTAATCAGTACGCCCTGTTAACACATGATTCTCTCCATATGTCTGCTGCAGCGCAAGGACTCCACTGGGGAGACTGGCGTGTGTGCGAGTGAGTTTATGTGTGTATGTGTGTGTTTGTGTGCAATGTGCGTGTGTATACAATTGTTTGTGTATTTGGAAGTTTGTGAGTGTGCATGTGTATTCACATGCTTATGTGTGTGTGTGTTTGTGTGAGTGTGTATATGTGTGTGTTTGTGTGAGTGTGTGCATGTGTGTGTTTGTGTGAGTGTGTGCATGTGTGTGTTTGTGTGAGTGTGTATATGTGTGTGTGAATCCAGCAGGTCCTTTCCATTGGGAGGTAGTGTGGCTGTCAGTTCAAATCAGCCTCTTCTCCCCATGAGTGAATGCAGTAATCCAGGGGTTGGCCCTCTCTCTCTCTCTTTCTGTGTGTGTGTGTGTGTGTATGTGTGTGTAAGCGTGCTAATCTAGGGGAGGGCCCTGCCTAACATCCCATGAAAACACTCCATTCACCAGCAATTAGAGCCTGGGGCCCTGGATCCACCTCTAAACCTCCACTGGGAGAAAGACAGACAAAGGAGAGGGGGAGGAGAGTGAGCGAGAGAGAGAGCAAGAAAGAGAATGAGATGGAGAGTAGGGGAGGAGATTGGGAGAGGATGCACTGTTATCATAGAAGAGAGAATCGTCGGGCCTAGACTTTGTTTGAGAGAGGGAAAAGGGATATATGGAGGTAGAGAGAGACAGAGACTGGAAGATATGGAGGTAGAGAGAGACAGAGACTGGAAGATATGGAGGTAGAGAGAGAGACTGGGAGATATGGAGGTAGAGAGAGAGACTGGGAGATATGCAGGTAGAGAGAGACAGAGACTGGAAGATATGGAGGTAGAGAGAGAGACTGGGAGATTTTCAGGTAGAGAGAGACAGAGACTGAAAGATATGGAGGTAGAGAGAGAGACTGGGAGATATGCAGGTAGAGAGAGACAGAGACTGGAAGATATGGAGGTAGAGAGAGAGACTGGGAGATATGCAGGTAGAGAGAGACAGAGACTGGAAGATATGGAGGTAGAGAGAGAGACTGGGAGATATGCAGGTAGAGAGAGACAGAGACTGGAAGATATGGAGGTAGAGAGAGAGACTGGGAGATATGCAGGTAGAGAGACACAGAGACTGGAAGATATGAGGGTAGAGAGAGAGACTGGGAGATATGGAGGTAGAGTGAGAGACTGGGAGATATGGAGGTAGAGAGCGAGACTGGGAGATATGGAGGTAGAGAGAGAGACTGGGAGATATGGAGGTAGAGAGAGAGACTGGGAGATATGGAGGTAGAGAGAGACAGAGACTGGAAGATATGGAGGTAGAGAGAGAGAGACTGGGAGATATGGAGGTAGAGAGAGACAGAGACTGGAAGATATGGAGGTAGAGAGAGAGAGACTGGGAGATATGGAGGTAGAGAG
The DNA here is from genome assembly GCF_021184085.1 of Oncorhynchus gorbuscha. NCBI lineage: Eukaryota > Metazoa > Chordata > Actinopteri > Salmoniformes > Salmonidae > Oncorhynchus > Oncorhynchus gorbuscha. Next base: position 16,018,792 of record NC_060182.1, read on the forward strand.
AGAGACTGGGAGATATGGAGGTAGAGAGAGAGACTGGGAGATATGGAGGTAGAGAGAGAGACTGGGAGATATGGAGGTAGAGAGAGAGACTGGGAGATATGGAGGTAGAGAGAGAGACTGGGAGATATGGAGGTAGAGAGAGAGACTGGGAGATATGGAGGTAGAGAGAGAGACTGGGAGATATGGAGGTAGAGAGAGAGACTGGAAGATATGGAGGTAGAGAGAGAGACTGGAAGATATGGAGGTAGAGAGAGACAGAGACTGGAAGATATGGAGGTAGAGAGAGACAGAGACTGGAAGATATGGAGGTAGAGAGAGAGAGACTGGGAGATATGGAGGTAGAGAGAGACAGAGACTGGGAGATATGGAGGTAGAGAGAGAGACTGGGAGATATGGAGGTAGAGAGAGAGAGAGACTGGGAGATATGGAGGTAGAGAGAGAGACTGGGAGATATGGAGGTAGAGAGAGAGAGACTGGGAGATATGAGGTAGAGAGAGAGACTGGGAGATATGGAGGTAGAGAGAGACAGAGACTGGAAGATATGGAGGTAGAGAGAGAGACTGGGAGATATGGGGGTAGAGAGAGAGACTGGGAGATATGGAGGTAGAGAGAGAGACTGGGAGATATGGAGGTAGAGAGAGAGACTGGGAGATATGGAGGTAGAGAGAGAGACTGGGAGATATGGAGGTAGAGAGAGAGACTGGGAGATATGGGGGTAGAGAGAGAGACTGGGAGATATGGAGGTAGAGAGAGCCAGAGACTGGGAGATATGGAGGCAGAGAGAGAGACTGGGAGATATGGAGGTAGCGAGGGCCAGAGACTGGGATATATTGAGGTAGAGAGAGAAAGAGACTGGAAGATATGGAGGTAGACAGAGAGACTGGGAGATATGGAGATAGACAGAGAGACTGGGAGATATGGAGATAGAGAGAGCCAGAGACTGGAAGATATGGAGGTAGAGTGAGAGACTGGGAGATATGGAGGTAGACAGAGAGACTGGGAGATATGGAGGTAGAGAGAGAAAGAGACTGGAAGATATGGAGATAGAGAGAGCCAGAGACTGGGAGATATGGGGGTAGAGAGAGAAAGAGACTGGAAGATATGGAGGTAGAGAGAGAGACTGGGAGATATGGAGGTAGAGAGAGAGACTGGGAGATATGGAGATAGACAGAGAGACTGGGAGATATGGAGATAGAGTGAGAGACTGGGAGATATGGAGGTAGAGAGAGACTGGGAGATATGGAGGTAGAGAGAGAAAGAGACTGGAAGATATGGAGGTAGAGAGAGAGACTGGGAGATATGGGGGTAGAGAGAGAAAGAGACTGGAAGATATGGAGGTAGAGAGAGAGACTGGGAGATATGGAGGTAGAGAGAGAGACTGGGAGATATGGAGGTAGAGTGAGAGACTGGGAGATATGGCGGTAGAGAGAGAAAGAGACTGGAAGATATGGAGGTAGAGTGAGAGACTGGGAGATATGGAGGTAGACAGAGAGACTGGGAGATATGGAGATAGAGAGAGAAAGAGACTGGAAGATATGGAGGTAGAGAGAGAGACTGGGAGATATGGAGGTAGAGAGAGAAAGAGACTGGAAGATATGGAGGTAGAGAGAGAGACTGGGAGATATGGAGGTAGAGAAAGAAAGAGACTGGAAGATATGGAGGTAGAGAGAGAGACTGGGAGATATGGAGGTAGAGAAAGAAAGAGACTGGAAGATATGGAGGTAGAGAGAGAGACTGGGAGATATGGAGGTAGAGAGAGAGACTGGGAGATATGTAGGTAGAGAGAGAAAGAGACTGGAAGATATGGAGGTAGAGAGAGAGACTGGGAGATATGGAGGTAGAGAGAGCCAGAGACTGGGAGATATGCAGGTAGAGAGAGAGAGACTGTGAGATATGGAGGTAGAGAGAGCCAGAGACTGGGAGATATGGAGGTAGCGAGGGCCAGAGACTGGGATATATTGAGGTAGAGAGAGAAAGAGACTGGAAGATATGGAGGTAGACAGAGAGACTGGGAGATATGGAGATAGACAGAGAGACTGGGAGATATGGAGATAGAGAGAGCCAGAGACTGGAAGATATGGAGGTAGAGTGAGAGACTGGGAGATATGGAGGTAGACAGAGAGACTGGGAGATATGGAGGTAGAGAGAGAAAGAGACTGGAAGATATGGAGATAGAGAGAGAGAGACTGGGAGATATGGAGGTAGAGAGAGAAAGAGACTGGAAGATATGGAGGTAGAGAGAGAGAGACTGGGAGATATGGAGGTAGAGAGAGAGACTGGGAGATATGGAGATAGACAGAGAGACTGGGAGATATGGAGATAGAGTGAGAGACTGGGATATATGGAGGTAGAGTGAGAGACTGGGAGATATGGAGGTAGACAGAGAGACTGGGAGATATGGAGGTAGAGAGAGAGAGAGACTGGAAGATATGGAGGTAGAGAGAGAGACTGGGAGATATGGGGGTAGAGAGAGAAAGAGACTGGAAGATATGGAGGTAGAGAGAGAGACTGGGAGATATGGAGGTAGAGAGAGAGACTGGGAGATATGGGGGTAGAGAGAGAAAGAGACTGGAAGATATGGAGGTAGAGAGAGAGACTGGGAGATATGGAGGTAGAGAGAGAGACTGGGAGATATGGAGATAGACAGAGAGACTGGGAGATATGGAGATAGAGTGAGAGACTGGGAGATATGGAGGTAGAGTGAGAGACTGGGAGATATGGCGGTAGAGAGAGAAAGAGACTGGAAGATATGGAGGTAGAGTGAGAGACTGGGAGATATGGAGGTAGACAGAGAGACTGGGAGATATGGAGATAGAGAGAGAAAGAGACTGGAAGATATGGAGGTAGAGAGAGAGACTGGGAGATATGGAGGTAGAGAGAGAAAGAGACTGGAAGATATGGAGGTAGAGAGAGAGACTGGGAGATATGGAGGTAGAGAAAGAAAGAGACTGGAAGATATGGAGGTAGAGAGAGAGACTGGGAGATATGGAGGTAGAGAGAGAGACTGGGAGATATGTAGGTAGAAAGAGAAAGAGACTGGAAGATATGGAGGTAGAGAGAGAGACTGGGAGATATGGAGGTAGAGAGAGAGACTGGGAGATATGGAGGTAGAGAGAGAAAGAGACTGGAAGATATGGAGGTAGAGAGAGAGACTGGGAGATATGTAGGTAGAGATAGAAAGAGACTGGAAGATATGGAGGTAGAGAGAGAGACTGGGATATATGGAGGTAGCGAGAGCCAGAGACTGGGATATATTGAGGTAGAGAGAGAAAGAGAGTGGAAGATATGGAGGTAGAGTGAGAGACTGGGAGATATGGAGGTAGAGAGAGAGACTGAGAAATATGGAGGTAGAGAGAGAGACTGGGAGATATGGAGGTAGAGAGAGAGACTGGGAGATATGGAGGTAGACAGAGAGACTGGGAGATATGGAGGTAGAGAGAGAGACTGAGAAATATGGAGGTAGAGAGAGAGACTGAGAAATATGGAGGTAGAGAGAGACTGGAAGATATGGAGGTAGAGAGAGACTGGAAGATATGGAGGTAGAGAGAGACTGGAAGATATGGAGGTAGACAGAGAGACTGGGAGATATGGAGGTAGAGAGAGAGACTGGGAGATATGGAGGTAGAGAGAGAGACTGGGAGATATGGAGGTAGAGAGAGAGACTGGGAGATATGGAGGTAGAGAGAGACTGGAAGATATGGAGGTAGACAGAGAGACTGGGAGATATGGAGGTAGAGAGAGACTGGAAGATATGGAGGTAGACAGAGAGACTGGGAGATATGGAGGTAGAGAGAGAGACTGGGAGATATGGAGGTAGAGAGAGACTGGGAGATATGGAGGTAGAGAGAGAGACTGAGAAATATGGAGGTAGAGAGAGAGACTTGGAGATATGGAGGTAGAGAGAGAGACTGGGAGATATGGAGGTAGAGAGAGAGAGACTGGGAGATATGGAGGTAGAGAGAGACTGGAAGATATGGAGGTAGACAGAGAGACTGGGAGATATGGAGGTAGAGAGAGAGACTGGGAGATATGGAGGTAGAGAGAGAGACTGGGAGATATGGAGGTAGAGAGAGAGACTGGGAGATATGGAGGTAGAGAGAGAGACTTTGAGATATGGAGGTAGAGAGAGAGACTGGGAGATATGGAGGTAGACAGAGAGACTGGAAGATATGGAGGTAGAGAGAGAGACTGGGAGATATGGAGGTAGAGAGAGAGACTGGGAGATATGGAGGTAGAGTGAGAGACTGGGAGATATGGCGGTAGAGAGAGAAAGAGACTGGAAGATATGGAGGTAGAGTGAGAGACTGGGAGATATGGAGGTAGACAGAGAGACTGGGAGATATGGAGATAGAGAGAGAAAGAGACTGGAAGATATGGAGGTAGAGAGAGAGACTGGGAGATATGGAGGTAGAGAGAGAAAGAGACTGGAAGATATGGAGGTAGAGAGAGAGACTGGGAGATATGGAGGTAGAGAAAGAAAGAGACTGGAAGATATGGAGGTAGAGAGAGAGACTGGGAGATATGGAGGTAGAGAAAGAAAGAGACTGGAAGATATGGAGGTAGAGAGAGAGACTGGGAGATATGGAGGTAGAGAGAGAGACTGGGAGATATGTAGGTAGAGAGAGAAAGAGACTGGAAGATATGGAGGTAGAGAGAGAGACTGGGAGATATGGAGGTAGAGAGAGCCAGAGACTGGGAGATATGCAGGTAGAGAGAGAGAGACTGTGAGATATGGAGGTAGAGAGAGCCAGAGACTGGGAGATATGGAGGTAGCGAGGGCCAGAGACTGGGATATATTGAGGTAGAGAGAGAAAGAGACTGGAAGATATGGAGGTAGACAGAGAGACTGGGAGATATGGAGATAGACAGAGAGACTGGGAGATATGGAGATAGAGAGAGCCAGAGACTGGAAGATATGGAGGTAGAGTGAGAGACTGGGAGATATGGAGGTAGACAGAGAGACTGGGAGATATGGAGGTAGAGAGAGAAAGAGACTGGAAGATATGGAGATAGAGAGAGAGAGACTGGGAGATATGGAGGTAGAGAGAGAAAGAGACTGGAAGATATGGAGGTAGAGAGAGAGAGACTGGGAGATATGGAGGTAGAGAGAGAGACTGGGAGATATGGAGATAGACAGAGAGACTGGGAGATATGGAGATAGAGTGAGAGACTGGGATATATGGAGGTAGAGTGAGAGACTGGGAGATATGGAGGTAGACAGAGAGACTGGGAGATATGGAGGTAGAGAGAGAGAGAGACTGGAAGATATGGAGGTAGAGAGAGAGACTGGGAGATATGGGGGTAGAGAGAGAAAGAGACTGGAAGATATGGAGGTAGAGAGAGAGACTGGGAGATATGGAGGTAGAGAGAGAGACTGGGAGATATGGGGGTAGAGAGAGAAAGAGACTGGAAGATATGGAGGTAGAGAGAGAGACTGGGAGATATGGAGGTAGAGAGAGAGACTGGGAGATATGGAGATAGACAGAGAGACTGGGAGATATGGAGATAGAGTGAGAGACTGGGAGATATGGAGGTAGAGTGAGAGACTGGGAGATATGGCGGTAGAGAGAGAAAGAGACTGGAAGATATGGAGGTAGAGTGAGAGACTGGGAGATATGGAGGTAGACAGAGAGACTGGGAGATATGGAGATAGAGAGAGAAAGAGACTGGAAGATATGGAGGTAGAGAGAGAGACTGGGAGATATGGAGGTAGAGAGAGAAAGAGACTGGAAGATATGGAGGTAGAGAGAGAGACTGGGAGATATGGAGGTAGAGAAAGAAAGAGACTGGAAGATATGGAGGTAGAGAGAGAGACTGGGAGATATGGAGGTAGAGAGAGAGACTGGGAGATATGTAGGTAGAAAGAGAAAGAGACTGGAAGATATGGAGGTAGAGAGAGAGACTGGGAGATATGGAGGTAGAGAGAGAGACTGGGAGATATGGAGGTAGAGAGAGAAAGAGACTGGAAGATATGGAGGTAGAGAGAGAGACTGGGAGATATGTAGGTAGAGATAGAAAGAGACTGGAAGATATGGAGGTAGAGAGAGAGACTGGGATATATGGAGGTAGCAAGAGCCAGAGACTGGGATATATTGAGGTAGAGAGAGAAAGAGAGTGGAAGATATGGAGGTAGAGTGAGAGACTGGGAGATATGGAGGTAGAGAGAGAGACTGAGAAATATGGAGGTAGAGAGAGAGACTGGGAGATATGGAGGTAGAGAGAGAGACTGGGAGATATGGAGGTAGACAGAGAGACTGGGAGATATGGAGGTAGAGAGAGAGACTGAGAAATATGGAGGTAGAGAGAGAGACTGAGAAATATGGAGGTAGAGAGAGACTGGAAGATATGGAGGTAGAGAGAGACTGGAAGATATGGAGGTAGAGAGAGACTGGAAGATATGGAGGTAGACAGAGAGACTGGGAGATATGGAGGTAGAGAGAGAGACTGGGAGATATGGAGGTAGAGAGAGAGACTGGGAGATATGGAGGTAGAGAGAGAGACTGGGAGATATGGAGGTAGAGAGAGACTGGAAGATATGGAGGTAGACAGAGAGACTGGGAGATATGGAGGTAGAGAGAGACTGGAAGATATGGAGGTAGACAGAGAGACTGGGAGATATGGAGGTAGAGAGAGAGACTGGGAGATATGGAGGTAGAGAGAGACTGGGAGATATGGAGGTAGAGAGAGAGACTGAGAAATATGGAGGTAGAGAGAGAGACTTGGAGATATGGAGGTAGAGAGAGAGACTGGGAGATATGGAGGTAGAGAGAGAGAGACTGGGAGATATGGAGGTAGAGAGAGACTGGAAGATATGGAGGTAGACAGAGAGACTGGGAGATATGGAGGTAGAGAGAGAGACTGGGAGATATGGAGGTAGAGAGAGAGACTGGGAGATATGGAGGTAGAGAGAGAGACTGGGAGATATGGAGGTAGAGAGAGAGACTTTGAGATATGGAGGTAGAGAGAGAGACTGGGAGATATGGAGGTAGACAGAGAGACTGGAAGATATGGAGGTAGAGAGAGAGACTGGGAGATATGGAGGTAGAGAGAGAGACTGGGAGATATGGAGGTAGAGAGAGAGACTTTGAGATATGGAGGTAGAGAGAGAGACTGGGAGATATGGAGGTAGAGAGAGAGACTGGGAGATATGGAGGTAGAGAGAGAGACTGGGGGAGATATGGAGGTAGAGAGAGAGACTGGAAGATATGGAGGTAGAGAGAGCCAGAGACTGTGAGATATGGAGGTAGAGAGAGAGAGAATGGGAGATATGGAGGTAGAGAGAGCGAGAGACTGGGTGATATGGGGGTAGAGAGAGACAGAGACTGGAAGATATGGAGGTAGAGAGAGATAGAGACGGGGAGATATGGAGGTAGAGAGAGAGAGAAACTGGGAGATATGGAGATAGAGAGAGAGACTGGGAGATATGGAGGTAGAGAGAGAGACAGATGTGGAGGTAGAGAGAGAGAGACTGTGAGATATGGAGGTAGAGAGAGACAGATATGGAGGTAGAGACAGAGAGACTGGGAAATATGGAGGGAAAGAGAGAGAGCCTGGGAGAAATGGAGGTATGAATGCTGCATGGCAGAGTGGATCCATTTAACTTAGTTTTGTTTGTGGCTACAGTACATCTTGCTTTTCCAGCTGTGTGTCAATCACACCGGTTAACACTAATCGTGGCATTTGCACAAAGTCGCCCATCACAACTTTTTCCAACTGATCTGTCGATAGCGTCTGCTAAATTCAGGGCATCAATGCTGTTGAGAAAATTAGCTAAACTTTTGTAGTTCTCGATGGCTAACGTTATATCTTTCAAAAACACTGCAATAGATGAGCAGCTCACATTATAGACAGAAGCATGCTACATGGCAGACAAATCCAAAATCATCTCCCGACATGTCCAGCCCATCCATTATCTCAGCCAATCATGGCTAGCGGGAAGGTTCCTAACTTTTTCGTGGCTAAACCAACTAGGCTTGTAATTTAACAATTGTATTTGTATTTACAGATGGAATGAAAGTTTGTTATTAAGGCACATGAAAGTTCATATGCTCAAGAAGACATTTCTACCCCCCAAAAACGCATTTTGATAAAA